>NC_053025.1:276593202-276675508 GCF_003073215.2 Triticum urartu
ATAGCAACAAGAATACATGGCATAAAAATATCATCAGGGAAATGACTTAGAAGAATTCTAAGTCCCTCAAATCAGCAACATCATGAGAGCTACTTTCCATGCTTGTGCTAGTCACCACATTGATAACAAAAATATATGGCATACACCCCTGTAAAGATGGCATGGCATAGCCCAAAACACATGTGGGGCTCAAGTTCATAGGAGGCACACATTAAACATGGCAAAAATGACAAATGTCCATAATATGATAAGAATTAGAAACTAACATTACATAGCACTCTTGCAACAGAATTTAGGGCATCAATATGAACTCAAATGAACATGGTGCAATGGAATGCAATGAAGTGCACATCCAGACGAACAATTTGATATGCTACACGCCCAAAACGGAGCCACGGATGCAAAGTTATGATGCGATGAAGATAGCTAAAAATATTGGGGACTTAGGGGAAAAACGAGGTCAACCCTCTCTAGATCTGGATCTGAGGCACGCGAACCGAGGTTCGCCGGGGAAGCTCACCGGAGTCGATGGCTACGGTGGCCGGATCTTGAGGTGGCGGAGGGGGGCGACGAGGTCCCCGGACGCGGCGGCGTCGGGCGCGGATGCCGAGGCGCGGCCGGACCTGCAGATCCAAGGAGGCGCGGGCGGGGCCGGTGACCCGCGGCGGCTGACGGTGGCGCGGTTGCCGGCGCCGGCGAAGATGGCGAGCGGGCGTGGAGGCGGCGAGGTGGCGGCGATTCGACAACGGGGCGCGCGGACGAGGCGGGCGGCGCGCGTGGGCCTAGGGGGGCCTGCCCTGGGCTCGGCGGGCCGGCGGCGATGTGGGAGCGGGCAGCCCACGTGGAAGCCCTGGTTGGCTGGGCGCGGCGGTGCGGGCGTGTCCGGCGGGTGCGGACACGTCCGGCGGCGGAGGGGACGTTTTTTAGGGTTTCATCCGCAAATGAAGGAGGGGGAGGCCTATTTATACATAGAAGGAGCTAGGAGGCTTCAAATTAAGCACGGTTTACGGCCACGCGATCGTGATGGAGGGGGTTTAGGTGGGTTTTGGGCCACTTTGGAGAGGTGTTGGGCTGCAACTCACACGAGGCCTTTACGGTTCCTCGGTTAACCGTTGGACTATCAAACGAAGTCCAAATGGCACGAAACTTGACAGGCGGTCTACCGGTAGTGAACCAAGGCCACTTGGCAAGTCTCGGTCCAATCCGAGAACGTTTAACACCCGCACACGAAAAGAGGCAAAAGGGGACACCGGAGGACGTAGGAGCACCGGAATGCAAAACGGACAACGGGGAAAATGCTCGGATGCATGAGACGAACACGTATGCAAATACGATGCACATGATGACATGATTTGAGATGCATGACAAAGACAAAAGCTACACGGAGACAAAACCCAACAATGAGGAAAATATCATAACTTAGTGCTGAAAATGGCAAGAGTTGGAATACAAATATGGCAAGTTACATATGGGGCGTTACAACACTCCACCACTACGAAAGGATCTCGTCCCGAGATCTAGGACTGGAAAAACTCTGGATATTCAGAATGGAGGTGGTCCTCGCGTTCCTAGGTGGCTTCACGGTCGGAATGATGTGACCACTTCACTTTCAGGAATTTGATAGACTTGTTGCGAGTCTTGTGCTCAGTTTCTTCAAGAATAGCAACGGGATGCTCATGATAAGACAGCTCTTCTTGGAGATCAATCTTTTCAAAGTTGATGGTGCGATCAGGAGTCTTGAAACACTTGCGGAGCTGAGACACGTGAAACATGTCGTGCACATTTGCAAAGTTGGATGGAAGCTCAAGTTGATAGGCGAGATCACCTCTTTTGCCAATGTTCTTGAAAGGACCCACGTATCTAGGGGCAAGCGACGAGTACCTTTCATTGGAGAGACACGGAGGTAAACATGGTATCCGATCTCAAAAGCCAAGTCACGATGTTTGCTATCATAGTAACTCTTCTGGCGTGATTGCGCGGCTTTGAGATTTTCATGAATGACTTTGCACATTTCTTCAGCCTCTGTGATCAAGTCATTGCCAAGAAGTTGGCATTCACCAGTCTTTGACCAGTTAAGAGGAGTACGACACTTCCTGCCATAGAGAATCTCGAATGGGGCCTTGCCCAAACTCGCTTGGAAGCTATTGTTGTAGGAGAACTCGGCATATGGAAGACAATCTTCCCACTTCATACCGAAATAAATGACACAAGCCCTGAGCATATCTTCAAGAATTTGATTGACTCGCTCGACTTGGCCACTGGTTTGAGGATGAAAAACTGTGCTGAAACGAATGTTGGTGCCCATGGCCTTCTAGAAGGAATCCCAAAACTTAGAGGTAAAGATGCTACCACTATCTGAAGATATTGTAACACCCCGGATGTAATTTACCTTATATGTACGGAAACTCTTGCCGTTTCCGGCGCTAAGTTATTTTATTTCCTCGGGTTTGGGTTTTTGTCTCCGCGTGTTGTTGTTGTTGTCATGCATCCCATATCATGTCATCATGTGCATTGCATTTGCATACGTGTTCGTCTCATGCACCCGAGCATTTTCCCTGTTGTCCGTTCTGCATTCCGGCGCTCCTATCTCCTCCGGTGGTCCTTTCTACCTCTTTTCGTGTGTGGGGATTAAACATTTCCGGATTGGACCGAGACTTGCCATGCGGCCTTGGTTTACTACCGGTAGACCGCCTGTCAAGTTTCGTGCCATTTGGACTTCGTTTGATACTCCAACGTTTAACCGAGGGACCGAGAAGGCCTCGTGTGTGTTGCAGCCCAACACCCTTCCAATTTGGCCCAAAACCCACCAAAACCCTCTCCATCATCTAGAGCGTTCGATCACGACCGCGTGGCTGAAAACCATACCTCATTTGGACTCTCCTAGCCCCTCCTACCTATAAATATAGCTCCTTCCTGAAATTTTCGGATCTTCCACCCCAAAACCCTAGCTCCCCTTCCTCTCCGCGCGCCGGACAACGTCCGGATGAGCCGGACATGTCCGCCCGCTCCACTCGGACCAACCGCGAGCCGCCACGTGGGCAAGCCGTGCCCACATCGCCACCGGCCCGCCCAAGCCCGCGGGAGGCCCTCCCAGCCCGGTTCGACCCCGCCGCCCGGCTCGCCCGCCTCCTCGTGCCCGAAGGCCGCCGCCCCCGCGCGCCTGTTGCCGGATCTCCGCCGCCACGCCATTGCCGGCCGGCGCAAGCTCCGCCACGGCAAGTCCTCGCCTCCTCGTCGGCCATAGCCAAGCTCCATCCCGCGCCGCCGCGGCAGCCTCGCCGCCGACGTCCGCCGCCCCCGCCGTCTTCCTCCCGCGCCGGTGTGCGCCGCCAAGTCCGGCCACCGCGCGTCTCCTCCCCTTCGATGAGCTACAGTGAACTCCGGCACCGTCGATCCTCGGCGTCCGTGCCAGCTACAGTGTTCCCAGATCTGGATCTGAGGAGATCCACTCGGTTGACTTTCCCCCGAAACCCTAATTCATTTGCGTTTTTCATCATGCTATAACTCCGCATCCGTAGCTCTGTTTTGGGCGTGTAGCATATCAAAATGTTCGTCTCAGAGAGTAAATCATTTCATCTCATTGCATCATTTTCATTTGAGCTCATCTTGATGCCCTAAATGCTGTTGGAAGAGAGCTATTTGAGATAATTGTCAGATCTGCTGCATCAAATAGCTATTTGTCATTTTTGCCATGATCATTATGTGCATGATATGCTCCTGAGTACTACATGAGTTTTGTTATATGCCATGCCATATTTATAGAGGTGCTATCCATGTATTTTTATGATATGTGTGGTGACTAGCACAAGCTTGCAAAGTAGTGCATTCGTTAATGCTGATTTTAAGGACTTAGAATTTCACTATGTCCTTGATCAGATTTTATCAATATGCCATATGTTCATGTTGTTTCCTAGTGATCCGTGCCTCTTTTGAGGATGATCAGTAAGGATGATTTACTAATATTGTGGTGCTCTATCCATCCATGTCTTTGTTTCCAATTATGGAGCAACCTAGCTTGAGTCAATCGAGCTCTACTTTTGCCGAGGATGTTGTTATTGATCTGTGCATGTTATGTTGTTGTTCTTGCCATTTCTAACTTCTATAATATGTATTTGTGATGGGTGTATGCTTAGTTTGTTATGCTTTGCTCTGTAGTGAGTGCATCGAGCTCGTAAACATGCCTACTCATTAACAGATTTGCATGCTCCAGTTTTTCACCAAGTCTGTAATTTGATTATGTTTTGTCATGTTCACATGCTTGCAATTGTATTTTCTGATCCCTTTTGGCTCAAGGTCACTAAGGGACTTTTGTTAAGTACTTTGAGTAGCTTCATGTCATGCCTTGCTTTTCCATGTTAAGTTCCTGTTGCATATAGTTTTCATGCTCCAAAGTGTGCTACCTGATGTTAAATTCCAGACTTGTGTTAATTTCACTTAGTCTGAAACCTGTTTATCATTTGCACTTTTGCCATGCTTGTTTAAACCTGTTAATGGATGAATTGGCCGTAGCTCAGTGTTCATCTTATGTCAAGAATCATGAGTGGATCCCCTCCATGTTTTGCCATGTTTGAGTGCTTTAGCATAATTATCTTGATGCATTTAGATGGCTACTTGCTGTTTATCGTAGACCGGTGCCACATTTGTTTTGCTTGCCATTTCCAAACCGTGCATCCGATTCCGGTGATCTTTATATTGATTTCAACCAAAATCACCTCACCTTTACAGTGGCACTCTTGGATTTCCAAGTTGAGGCCAGGTACAATCATTCCTTGTCAAATCTTGCATATGCATCACATATCGCATCCCGCATACCATACCATGTTTGCATCATGTTGTTCGAGGTTTGCACGTGGTTGATTGTGTTCCTTTTGCTTGTTTTTCTTGTTTGGGTAGAGCCGGGAGATGAGTTCGCTAACGAGGATCCCGTTGAGTTTGCTTACGAGGATCTAGTCAACTCTGACAACTTTGCAGGCAAGATGATCATACCCTCGAAATCACTTCTATCTTTGCTTGCTAGATGCTCGCTCTTTTGCTATGCCTATGCTACGATGCCTACCACTTGCTTATCATGCCTACCAAATTGCCATGTCAAACCTCTAAGCCACCATGTCCTAGCAAGCCGTTGATTGGCTATGTTACCGCTTTGCTCAGCCCCTCTTATAGCGTTGCTAGTTGCAGGTGAAGTTTGGAGATTGTTCCTTGTTGGAACATTGTTTATTGTCGGGATATCATTATATCATCTTGTTATCTTAATGCATCTATATACTTGGTAAAGGGTGGAAGGCTCGGCCTTATGCCTAGTGATTTGTTCCACTCTTGTCGCCCTAGTTTCCGTCATATCGGTATTATGTTCCCGGATTTTGCGTTCCTTACGCGGTTGGGTGATAATGGGAACGCCTTGACAGTTCGCCTTGAATAAAACTCCTCCAGCAATGCCCAACCTTGGTTTTACCATTTTCCACCTAGCCTCTTTTTCCCTTGGGTTTCCGGAGCCCGAGGGTCATCTTTATTTAATACCCCCCGGGCCAGTGCTCCTCTTGAATGTTGGTCCAAACTAGAGCCCTATGCAGCGCCCCCTCAGGGAAACTCGAGGTTTGGTTTTAGTTGTATGTAGAGCTCATCTGAGTGTGCCCTGAGAACGAGATATGTGCAGCTCCTATCGGGATTTGTCGGCACATTCGGGCGGTGTTGCTGGACTTGTTTTACCATTGTCGAAGTTGTCTTGTAGAACCGGGATGCCGAGTCTGATCGGAATGTCTCGGGAGAAGGTTTACCCTTCGTTGACCATGAGAGCTTGTGATGGGCTAAGTTGGGACTCCCCTGCAGGTATTTGAACTTTCAAAAGCCGTGCCCGCGGTTATGGGCAGATGGGAATTTGTTAACGTCCGGTTGTAGATAACATGAACCTTAACTTAATTAAAATGAATCAACTATGTGTGTAACCGTGATGGTCTCTTCTCGGCGGAGTCCGGGAAGTGAACACGATGTTGGAGTAATGTTTGCCGTAGGTTGTTCTATAGTTCTTCGTTCGTGCTTTGCCTCCTCTTCTCGCTCTCTTTTGCGAACAGGTTAGCCACCATATATGCTAGTCGCTTGCTGCAGCTCCACATATTAGCTTGCCTTACCAATAAGCTTAAATAGTCTTGATCACAAGGGTGTGAGATTGCTGAGTCCCCGTGACTCACAGATTACTTCCAAACCAGATGAAGGGCCCGATGACTCCGTTCCAGATGATGCGCTTGAGCTCAAGTGGGAGTTCGACGAAGACTCACGCCGTTACTATGTGTCTTTCCCTGATGATCAGTAGTGGTGCCCAGTTGGGGCGACCGGGACCGTGTTGCATGTTGGGGTTGATCTTTTATTTTGGTACCGTAGTCGGACCACGAGTGTATTGGATGATTGTAATGTTATTTATGTACTTTGTGTGACGTGGCGAGTGTAAGCCAACTATGTACCTTTCCCCTATTATCTATTTACATGGGTTGTTGTGAAGATTACCTTACTTGCGACATTGCTTTCAATGCGGTTATGCCTCTAAGTCGTGCTTCGACACGTAGGAGTTATAGCCGCATCGGGGGCGATACAAGTTGGTAATCAGAGTCTTCCCCGACCTTAGGAGCCCCCACTGCTTGATCGAATTAGCTGACGAGTTGGGTCTAGAAAAATGTTTTGATTCATTTAGGAATTATATATCGGGGAGTTTAGGAATTCTTTTTACTCCCCAGTCCCTTCATCACTCTGGTAAGGCATCCTAATGTAGAGTTTTGACTCTTCTCTTCTCAAATTTCACTAAAAAAAAATTTAGGATCACGCGGGTATCTTGGAATCATTCCGATCGATTTGTGACGAGAACATTGTTCTTGGTGCCTCCTCTCATTTAGCGGTTGTGGCAGTGTCCCGGGGAGTTGAGCTTCGAGGTGTTGTCATCACAATTTTATCGTTGTAGTTCTGGAATACCTGAGTTTAGTTTCACCGACATCGAAAATATCTTTTATGCAGTTGTTGGTGAGATAACCTCGACGCCACCCAGTACTGGGGCGGGAGTTTAGGAGTATTGCCATAACTTCTATAACGGATGCTTTTCGAAAGTTGAGGTAGACGATTTTCGAAGTTTTTCTCGGTTATGTGTTGAAGGATGGATACAGCTGGATGTAGGATTTGCTAGATTTGGGTGAGATATTATGCTTCCCCTGTATCCCCAACACCTGATTGCATAACCGAAAAGGTTCGGGAGTTTCATAGGTGGGAATTCTTGTAGCTCTAGTTCTTCTTCCACGGATATTTGGTTTGAGATTGGGTGATCCTTACCGAGTATTCGTTCTTGTTCCGTACCTTGTTGTTTTTCTTCTACATCAATTCTAAGTGGCTTCTCAATTTATGGATATGTGACCATTTCAATTGGAACGCATTCGTTCATTTTGTTCGGATGTGAAGACTATATGTTGCAATTTCAACCCATTTGGTCCAGCTTCAATATTTATCTGTCAATGTGCTAATGGATGTCAACCTGTTCAGGATGGCTCCTCCAACACGCACGACTCTGAATCCTGATCCGCAACCACCACCTCCACCTCCAGAGGCATGGCAAGCTGTGATGGGCACTACCAATGCAAACACACAGCTGATCATGCAACTTCTTCAAGAGCGCAACCAAGGGAACCAAGGCAATAATCAGAATCACTTTGCTACACTCAACTAGTTCCTTGCTAGCCAGCCAAAGATCTTCTACAATTGTGTTGAGGCAACCGACGCTGATGATTGGCTCGTGGACTTATGCAAGCATTTCGAGTGCAGTAACGTTAGGCCTGAGGACTTTGTCAAGTTCGCTTCCTTCCAACTCAAAGACCAAGCCGCAGAATGGTTTCAACAGTACAAAGATTCCAGAGGAGGCCGTGTGATTACCTGGGATGAATTCCCTCAAGACTTCAAAGCTCATCATATTCCTCAGAGCGTGGTTGAAAGCAAGCGTGAGGAATTCTGCAACCTGAAGCAAGGCTCTATGTCTGTCTACGATTACAACAAGATGTTTCAGAAGCTCGCCCGCTTTGCTAAGTAGGACGTCCCTGACGAGAAGAGCATGATATACCAGTTCAGGGGTGGTCTGAGAGAAGAAATCCAGCTAGCTCTTGTTCTCTTTGAGCCCATGAGGTACGATGAGTTTTACAACATGGCATTGAAGCAAGAGGTTGCTCAGCTGAAGTGTGATGCTTCCAAGAAGCGAGTCAGAGATGCTACTCCTTCTTCCTCAACTCAAGTGGCTAAGTAGCAGAAGTATTGGCTTCCTCCTCCTCCGTTCCGTCAGCCTTTTCAACAGAAGAGCAAAGGTGGCAGTGGATCTTCCCACCCACCCAACCCTGGCTTTCAGAACAAGACTTCGTCTCAAGCTCCAAGATCGAGTGCTCCGTATCACCGTCCACTTTCAGAGGTCACGTGCAACAAGTGCCAACAGAAGGGTCACTATGCCAACAAATGCTTCAACCAGAGGCGTCTCCCTCCTCCTCCTCCTGTGAGATCGGCAAGTACAGCTGTGGTCAAGCATAACCCCAAGCACGGCAAGGTCAACTTGGTGAATGCAGCTCAGGCAGAGGAATCGTCAGATGTCATCATGGGTAACCTTCCTGTTAACGATGTTCCTACAAAAGTTCTTTTTGACACTGGTGCATCGCATTGCTTCATTTCAAAACCTTTTGCTTTAAAGTATGAGTGCGATTATCAGCTTCTGCAAACACCTTTGCAAATCGTGTCACCGGGCAAGCATATGACAGCTAATTTCTGCATCCCGGATATTTCTATCATGTTGGGCAACTACTAATTTCTAGCTTCTCCTATTGTTCTGGGCGACTCAGATATTGATCTTATTCTCGGAATGGATGGGCTTTCTAAGCACAAGGCACATCTTGATTGTGCTGCCAGGCAGATTCAATTGACTCATTCGTTTGAGGATGTAATTGTCTTTAATGCTCGTGATGATACTATCCGTCTATTTTCTCTCAGTGAGAAGGGTGAACTGGACGCCATCTCTCAAATTCTAGTAGTTTGTGAATATCAAGACGTCTTTCCAGAAGAGCTACCAGGAATGCCTCCGCACCGGCCAATTGAATCCGTCATCGATCTTGAGCCTGGCACGGAATCTGTTTGCAAACGTCGTTACAAGCTTGGACCTGAAGAGTTGAAGGAGCTGAAGAAGCAACTCGATATTCAAGAGAGTATGGGTCTCATCCGACCTAGTTCTTCTTCGTGGGGTTGTGGTGTTCTTTTTGTGAAGAAGAAGGATGGAACGGACCGACTTTGTGTTGACTACCGTCCATTGAACAAGAAGACTATCAAGAACAAGTACCCACTTCCCAACATCAATGAGCTGTTCGAACAACTCAAAGGTGCCGAAGTATTCTCCAAGCTTGATCTCCGTATGGGTTATCACCAGATTCGAATCCGTGAGCAAGTTATTCCCAAGACGGCTTTCAGAACAAGCTATGGTTCATATGAATACACTGTCATGTATTTTGGCCTCGTCAACGCTCCTCCGACTTTCTCTCGCATGATGAACTTCATCTTCAATGCCTACACAAATGACTTCATCTTGGTCTACCTCAATGACATTCTGGTCTGTTCGAAGAACAAGGAAGATCATGCCAAGCACTTGCGTTTGGAGATCGATAAGCTCAGGGAACATCAGTTCTACGCCAAGTTCTCAAAGTGCGAGTTTTGGCTCGATGAGGTTCTTTATCTTGGGCATATCATCTCTGCCAAGGGCATAGCAGTGAATCCTAACAAGGTGTCTGCAATTGTGAATTGGGAACCACCTCAGAACGTGAAGCAACTCCGCAGCTTCCTCGGTCTCGCAAGCTACTGTCGAAGGTTCGTTGAGAACTTTTCAAAGATCGCGAAGCCTCTTTCAAACCTTCTCCAGAAGCACGTCAAGTACGTTTGGTCTCTGGAATGCGACACCACTTTCAACACTTTGAAAGAGAAATTGGTCAATGCTCCAGTTCTGACTCCTCCTGATGAATCCAAACAGTTCAAGGTCATCTGTGATGCCTCTCTTCAAGGTCTTGGTGCAGTGTTGATGCAAGATAAAAAAGTCATGGCTTATACCTCTCGCCAGTTGAAGCCCAACGAGAAGAACTACCCCACTCATGACCTCGAGTTGGCGGCAGTTGTGCATGCTCTTTTGACTTGGAGACATCTCTTATTGGGAAGAAAAGTGGACATCTTCACAGACCACAAGAGTCTCAAGTACATCTTCACTCAGCCTAATCTCAACCTCGGGCAGACTCGTTGGGTCGAAATGATTCACGAGTATAATCCGAGTATTGAATATACTCCGGGCAAGGCCAATGTGATTGCTGATGCTTTGAGTAGGAAGGCTTACTGCAACAGTTTGATTCTCAAGCATTACCAACCCGAGCTTTGTGAAGCTTTCCGCAAACTCAATCTGCAAGTTGTTCCGCAAGGTTTCCTCGCCAACCTTCAAGTCACTCCTACTTTGGAAGATCAGATTCGTGAGACTCAACTTCTTGATGCTATGGTGAAGAAGGTGAAGATTGGGATTGCCAAGAGTCAACCCAAGTACAAGTGCTATCGCCTTGATGACAAGGATACTCTCTTCTTCGAGGATCATATTGTTGTGCCTAAAGGTGACCTTCGTAAAGTCATCATGAATGAGGCTCACAATTCACTCCTCTCCATCCACCCTGGGAGTACGAAGATGTATCAGGACCTCAAGCAGGCTTATTGGTGGGCTCGAATGAAGCGCGAGATTGCTCAGTTCGTGAATGAATGTGATGTCTGCAGAAGAGTGCAGGCAGAACACCAAAGACCAGCTGGTCTCCTCCAACCTCTTGCCATTCCAGAATGGAAGTTTGACCACATTGAGATGGACTTCATGACTGGGTTTCCAAAGTCCAAGCGTGTCAATGATGCTATATTCATTGTCATCGACAAACTCACTAAAGTGGCTCACTTTTTGCCTATCAAAGAGTCTATCACTGCAGCTCAATTGGCGGAGCTGTATACCTCTCGGATTGTCTCTCTGCATGGCATTCCGCAGTTGATATCTTCAGACCATGGAAGCATCTTTACCTCCAAGTTTTGGGATTCTTTACAGAAGGCCATGGGCACCAACATCCGCTTCAGCACAGCTTTCCATCCTCAAACTAGCGGTCAAGTCGAGCGTGTCAATCAAATTCTTGAAGATATGCTCAGGGCTTGCATTAGCTCCTTCGGTATGAAGTGGGAAGATTGTCTTCCATATGCCGAATTCTCCTACAACAACAGTTTTCAAGCAAGTTCGGGCGAGGCCCCATTCGAAATTCTGTATGGTAGGAAGTGTCGTACTCCTCTTAACTGGTCAGAGACCGGTGAACGTCAACTTCTCGGAAACGACTTGATCATAGAGGCAGAGGAAATGTGCAAGGTCATTCGTGATAACCTCAAAGCATCGCAATCGCATCAGAAGAGCTACTATGATAGTAAGCATCGTGATTTGGCTTTCGAGATCGGAGACCATGTTTACCTCCGCGTCTCTCCATTGAAAGGTACTCGTCACTTCGGTATCAAAGGGAAGCTTGCCCCTAGATACGTGGGTCCTTTCAAGATCTTCAGCAAGAGAGGCGATCTCCCCTATCAACTCGAGCTTCCTTCAAACTTTGCAAATGTGCACGACGTGTTCCATGTCTCTCAGCTCCGCAAGTGCTTCAAGACCCCTGACCGCACCGTCAACTTCGACGACATTGATCTCCAAGAATATCTCTCTTATCGTGAGCACCCCGTGGCTATTCTTGAAGAGACTGAACGCAAGACTCGCAATAAGTCAATCAAATTCCTCAAAGTCAAGTGGTCACACCATTCCGACCGTGAAGCCACCTGGGAACGCGAGGATCACCTCCGTTCTGAGTACCCGGCGTTTTTCCAGTCCTAGATCTCGGGACGAGATCCTTTCGTAGTGGTGGAGTGTTGTAACACCCCGGATGTAATTTACCTTATATGTACTCCAACTCTTGCCGTTTCCGGCGCTAAGTTATTTTATTTCCTCGGGTTCAGGTTTTTGTCTCCGTGTGTTGTTGTTGTTGTTGTCATGCATCTCATATCATGTCATCATGTGCATTGCATTTTCATACGTGTTTGTCTCATGCATCCGAGCATTTTCCTTGTTGTCCGTTTTGCATTCTGGTGCTCCTATCTCCTTCGGTGGTCCTTTCTACCTCTTTTTGTGTGTGGGGATTAAATATTTCCGGATTTGACCGAGACTTGCCATGCGGCCTTGGTTTACTACCAGTAGACCGCCTGTCAAGTTTCATGCCATTTGGACTTCGTTTGATACTCCAACGTTTAACCGAGGGACCGAGAAGGCCTCATGTGTGTTGCAGCCCAACACCCTTCCAATTTGGAACAAAACCCACCAAAACCCTCTCCATCATCTAGAGCGTTCGATCACGATCGCGTGGCCGAAAACTGCACCTCATTTGGACTCTCCTAGCCCCACCTAGCCCCACCTACCTATAAATATAGCTCCTTCCCGAAATTTTCGGATCTTGCACCCCAAAACCCTAGCTCCCCTTCCTCTCCGCACGTCGGACAACGTCCGGACGCGCCGGACGTGTCCGCCCACTCCGCCCGGACCAACCGTGAGCCGCCATGTGGGCAAGCCGCGCCCACATCGCCGCCGGCCCGCCCGAGCCCGCGGGAGGCCCTCCCAGTCCGGTTCGACCCCGCCGCCCGGCTCGCCCGATTCCTCGCGCTCGAAGGCCGGCGCCCCCGCGCGCCTGTTGCCGGATCTCCGCCGCCGCGGCAAGTCCTCGCCTCCTCGCCTCCTCGCCGGCCGGAGCCAAGCTCCATCCCGCGCCGCTGCGGCAGCCTCGCCGCCGACGTCCGCCGCCCCCGCCGTCTTCCTCCCGCGCCGGTGTGCACCGCCAAGTCCGGCCACCGCGTGTCTCCTCCCCTCCGGCGTAGTGAACTCGTCGATCCTCGGCGTCTGTGCCAGCTACAGTCTTCCCAGATCAGGATCTGAGGAGATCCACTCGGTTGAATTTCCCCCGAAACCCTAATTCATTTGTGTTTTTCATCATGCTATAACTCCGCATCCGTAGCTCCGTTTTGGGCATGTAGCATATCAAAATGTTCGCCTCAGAGAGTACATAATTTCATCTCATTGCATCATTTTCATTTGAGCTCATATTGATGCCCTAAATGTTGTTGGAAGAGAGCTATTTGAGATAATTGTCAGATCTGCTGCATCAAATAGCTATTTGTCATTTTTGCCATGATCATTTTGTGCATGATATGCTCCTAAGTTCTACATGAGTTTTGTTATATGCCACTCCATCTTTACAGAGGTGCTATCCATGTATTTTTTTGATATGTGTGGTGACTAGCACAAGCTTGCAAAGTAGTGCATTCGTTAATGCTGATTTTAGGGACTTAGAATTTCACTAAGTCCTTGATCTGATTTTATCAATATGCCATATGTTCATGTTGTTTCCTAGTGATCCGTGCCTCTTTTGAGCATGATCAGTGAGGATGATTTACTAATATTATGGTGCTCTATCCATGCATGTCTTTGTTTACAATTATGGAGCACCCTAGCTTGAGTCAATCGAGCTCTACTTTTTCTATTTCGTGAATCCTGGCAGATTGTTGATTCATTAGCGATTTTGCCGAGGATGTTGTTATTGATCCGTGCATGATACGTTGTTGTTCTTGCCATATCTATCTTCTATAATATGTATTTTTGGTGGGTGTATGCTTAGTTTGTCATTCCTTGCTCTGTAGTGAGTGCATTGAGCTCGTAAACATGCCTACTCGTTAACAGATTTGCATGCTCCAGTTTTTCACCAAGTCTGTAATCGGATTATGTTTTTCCATGTTCACATGCTTGCAATTGTATTTTCTTATCCCTTTTGGCTCAAGGTCACTAAGGGACTTTTGTTAAGTACTTTGAGTAGCTTCATGTCATGCCTTGCTTTGCCATGTTAAGTTCAATTAGCATATAGTTTTCATGCTCCAAAGTGTGCTACCTGATGTTAAATTCCAGACTTGTGTTAATTTCACCAAGTCTGAAACCTGTTTATCATTTGCACTTTTGCCATGCTTGTTTGAACCTGTTAATGGATGAACTATCCCTAGCTCAGTGTTCATCTTTTGTCAAGCATCATGAGTGGATCCCTGCCATGTATTTTTCTGACATGTTTGAGTGCTTTAGCATAATTATCTTGATGCATTTAGATGGCTACTTGTTGTTTATCACTGACCGGTGCCACATTTGTTTTGCTTGCCATTTCCAAACCGTGCATCCGATTCCGATGATATGTATATCGATTTCAACCGAAATCACCTCACCTTTCCAGTGGCACTCTTGGATTTTCAGGTTGAGGCCAGGTTCAATCATTCCTTGTCAAATCTTGCATATGCATCACATATCGCATCCCGCATAGCATACCATGTTTGCATCATGTTGTTCGAGCTTTGCACATGCTTGATTGTGTTCCTTTTGCTTGTTTGTCTTGTTTGGGTAGAGCCGGGAGACGAGTTCGCTAACAAGGAGCCCGTTGAGTTTGCTTACAAGGATCAAGTCAACTCTGACAACTTTGCAGGCAAGATAATCATACCCTCGAAATCACTTCTATCTTTGCTTGCTAGATGCTCGCTCTTTTGCTATGCCTATGCTACGATGCCTACCACTTGCTTATCATGCCTCCCAAATTGCCATGTCAAACCTCTAACCCACCATGTCCTAGCAAACCGTTGATTGGCTATGTTACCGCTTTGCTCAACCCCTCTTATAGCGTTGCTAGTTGCAGGTGAAGTTTGGAGATCATTCCTTGTTGGAACATTGTTTATTGTTGGGATATCATTATATCATCTTGTTATCTTAATGCATCTATATACTTGGTAAAGGGTGGAAGGCTCGGCCTTTTGCCTAGTGATTTGTTCCACTCTTGCCGCCCTAGTTTCCGTCATATCGGTATTATGTTCCCGGATTTTGCGTTCCTTACGCGGTTGGGTGATAATGGGAACCCCTTGACAGTTTGCCTTGAATAAAACTCCTCCAGCAATGCCCAACCGTGGTTTTACCATTTGCCACCTAGCCTCTTTTTCCCTTGGGTTTCTGGAGCCCGAGGGTTATCTTTATTTAAACAACCCCGGGCCAGTGCTCCTCTGAGTGTTGGTCCAAACTAGAGCCCTGTGCAGCGCCCCCTCGGGGAAACTCGAGGTTTGGTTTTAGTTGTATGGAGAGCTCATCTGAGTGTGCCCTAAGAACGAGATATGTGCAGCTCCTCTCGGGATTTGTCGGCACATTCGGGCGGTGTTGTTGGACTTGTTTTACCATTGTCGAAGTTGTCTTGTAGAACCGGGATACCGAGTCTGATCAGAATGTCTCGGGAGAAGGTTTATCCTTCGTTCACCGTGAGAGCTTGTGATGGGCTAAGTTGGGACTCCCCTGCAGGGATTTGAACTTTCGAAAGCCGTGCCCGCGGTTATGGGCAGATGGGAATTTGTTAATGTCCGATTGTAGATAACATGAACCTTAACTTAATTAAAATGAATCAACTGTGTGTGTAACCGTGATGGTCTCTTCTCGGCGGAGTCCGGGAAGTGAACACGGTGTTGGAGTAATGTTTGCCGTAGGTTGTTCTATAGTTCTTCGTTCGTGCTTTGCCTCCTCTTCTCGCTCTCTTTTGCGAACAGGTTAGCCACCATATATGCTAGTCACTTGCTGCAGCTCCACATATTACCTTGCCTTACCTATAAGCTTAAATAGTCTTGATCGTGAGGGTGCGAGATTGCTGAGTCCCCGTGACTCACAGATTACTTCCAAACCAGATGTAGGGCCCGATGACTCTGTTCCAAATGATGCGCTTGAGCTCAAGTGGGAGTTCGACGAAGACTCATGCCGTTACTATGTGTCTTTCCCTAATGATCAGTAGTGGTGCCCAGTTGGGGCGACCGGGACCGTGTCGCATGTTGGGGTTGATCTTTTATTTTGGTACCATTGTCAGACCATGAGTGTATTGGATGATTGTAATGTTATTTATGTACTTTGTGTGACGTGGCGAGTGTAAGCCAACTATGTACCTTTCCACTATTATCTATTTACATGGGTTGTTGTGAATATTACCTTACTTGCGACATTGCTTTCAATGCGGTTATGCCTCTAAGTCGAGCTTCGACACGTAGGAGTTATAGCCGCATCGAGGGCATTACAAATATCAACTGCGGAATGTCGTGCAGAGAGACAATCCTGGAGGTATATAGCTCTGTCAACTGAGCTGCTGTGATAGATTCTTTGATAGGGAGAAAATGAGCCAATTTAGTGAGCTTGTCGATGACAATGAAGATAGCATCATTGCCACGCTTGGACTTGGGGAATCCAGTCATGAAGTCCATCTCAATATGATCAAACTTCCATTCTGGAATGGCAAGAGGTTGGAGGAGACCAACTGGTCGTTGGTGTTCTTCTTTCACTCTTCTGCAGACATCACATTCATTCACGAACTGAGCAATCTCGCGCTTCATTCGAGTCCACCAATATGACTGCTTGAGGTCATGGTACATCTTTGTACTTCTAGGGTGAATAGACAGAAGTGAATTGTGAGCCTCGTTCATAATGACTTTATGAAGGTCACCCTTAGGAACAACAATGCAATCCTCGAAGAATAGAGTATCCTTGTCATCAAGGCGATAGCACTTGTACTTGGGTTGGCTCTTGGCAATCCCAATCTTCACCTTCTTCACCATAGCATCAAGAAGTTGAGCCTCATGAATCTGATCTTCCAAAGTAGGAGAGACTTGGAGGTTGGCAAGGAATCCTTGAGGAACAACTTGGAGATTAAGTTTGTGGAAAGCTTCACAAAGCTCCGGTTGGTAGGGCTTGAGAATCAAACTGTTGCAGTAAGCCTTCCTGCTCAATGCGTCAGCAATGACATTGGCCTTGCCTGGAGTATATTCAATGCTCGGATTATACTCTTCAATCATCTCGACCCAATGAGTCTGCCTGAGGTTGAGGTTGGGCTGAGTGAAGATGTACTTGAGACTCTTATGATCAGTGAAGATGTCCACTTTCCTTCCCAACAAGAGATGTCTCCATGTTAAAAGAGTATGGACAACTCCCGCCAACTCGAGGTCATGAGTGGGGTAGTTCTTTTCGTTGGGCTTCAACTGGCGAGAGGTATAGGCCACAACTTTCTTCTCTTGCATTAACACAGCACCGAGACCTTGAAGGGAAGCATCACAGAAAACCTCGAATGGTTTGGATTCATCAGGAGGAGTCAGAACTGAAGCTGTGACTAATTTCTCTTTGAGAGTGTTGAAAGCGATGTCACATTCAGGCGTCCAGACATACTTCACATGCTTCTGGAGGAGGTTGGAAAGAGGCTTCACGATCTTCGAGAAATTCTCAACGAACCTTCGACAATAGCTTGCGGGCCCATGGAAGCTGCAGAGTTGCTTCACATTCTGAGGCGATACCCAATTCACAATTGTAGACACCTTCTCAAGATTAACGGCTATGCCCTTGGCGGAGATGATATGTCCAAGGTAGAGAACCTCATCGAGCCAAAACTCGCACTTTGAAAACTTCGCATAGAATTGATGTTCTCTGAGTTTATCCAGCACCAATCTCAAGTGCTTGGCATGATCATCCTTGTTCTTGGAAAAGACCAAAATGTCATCGAGATAGACCAAAACGAAGTCATTTGTGTAGGCGTTGAAGATGAAGTTCATCATGCGAGAGAATGTTGGAGGAGCGTTGACAAGGCGGAAAGACATGACAGTGTATTCATATGAACCATAGCTTGTTCTGAATGCTGTCTTGGGGATATCTTGTTCACGAATGTGAATCTGATGATAGCCCATATGGCGGTCAAGCTTGGAGAATACTTGAGCACCCTTGAGTTGTTCGAAAAGCTCATTGATGTTGGGAAGTGGGTACTTGTTCTTTATGGTCTTCTTGTTCAATGGACGGTAGTCGACACAAAGTCGGTCCGTTCCATCCTTTTTCTTGACGAAAAGAACTCCACAACCCCAAGGAGAAGAACTTGGTCGGATGAGACCCATACGCTCTTGAATATCGAGTTGTTTCTTGAGATCCTTCAACTCTTCTGGTCCAAGCTCGTAAGGACGTTTGCAAACAGGTTCCATGGCAGGCTCAAGATCAATGACGAATTCAACTGGCCGGTGAGGAGGCATTTCTGGAAGCTCTTCTGGAAAGACGTCTTGATATTCACAAACGACTGGAATCTGAGAGATGGCATCCAGCTCGCCCTTCTCATTGAGAGAAAACAGTCGAATGGTGTCATCACGAGCGGCAAAGACGATCACATCCTCAGACGAGTGTGTCAATTGAATCTGCCTGGCAGCACAATCAAGTTGAGCCTTGTGCTTAGAAAGCCAGTGCATTCCGAGAATTAGATCAATATCCGAGTCACCAAGAACATTAGGAGAAGACAAAAACTTATAGTCACCCAACGTGATAGAAACATCTGGAATGAAAACTCGGGAAGTCATTTTTCAGGCCGGAGAAACAATAGACAAAGGTCTCGGCATAACTTGAGTAACCAAATCATGCATAGCCACAAAAGGTCTTGAAATGAAAGAATGCGATGCACCAATATCAAAAAGGACTTTTGCAGGAATATCATTAACAGGAAGGTTACCCATAATCACTTCTGACGAATCCTCTGCCTGAGCTACATTCATCATGTTGACCTTTGCAAACTTGGGATTATGCTTGACCACTGCAGTGCTAGCAGATCTCACAGGAGGAGGAGGAAGACGCCTCTGGTTGAAGCATTTGTTGGCATAGTGACCCTTCTGCTGACACTTGTTGCACGTGACCTCTGAAAGCGAACGGTGATACGGAGCACTTGACCTTGGAGCTTGAGATGAAGTCTTGTTCTGAAAGCCTGGGTTCGGTGGGTGGGAAGATCCATTGCCACCTTTGCTCTTCTGCTGATAAGGCTGACGGAACGGAAGAGGAGGAGGCAACCAATACTTTTGCTGCTTAGCTGCCACTTGAGTTGAAGAAGAAGAAGGAGTTGCATCCCTGACTCTCTTCTTGGAAGCATCGCACTTTAGCTGAGCAGCCTCTTGCTTTAGTGCCATATTGTAGAACTCATTGTACTTTTTCAGCTCGAAAAGCACGAGGGCTAGTTGCAGATCTTCTCTGAGGCCACCTCTGAACTGATAAATCATGCTCTTCTCGTCAGGGACCTCTTGCTTAGCAAAACGAGCGAGCTTCTGGAACATGATGTTGTATTGGTAAACAGACAAGCTGCCTTGCTTTAAATTGCGGAACTCCTCACGCTTGCTCTCAACAACACTCTGAGGAATGTGGTGAGCTTTGATGTCTTGGCGGAATTCATCCCAGGTAATCACACGACCTCATTTGGAATCTTTGTATTACTGATACCACTCTGCAGCTTGGTCTTTGAGTTGGAACGAGGCAAACTTGACAAAGTCCTCAGGCCCGACATTGCTGCACTTGAAATGTTTGCAGATATCCACGAGCCAATCATCAGCGTCTGTGGCCTCGACACAGTTACTGAAGGTCTTTGGCTAGTTTGCGAGGAACTGGTTGAGTGTAGCAAACTGATTTTGGTTGTTGCCATTGCCATGATTTCCTTGGTTGCGCTCTTGCAAGAGTTGCATAATCAGCTGCGTGTTGGCGTTGGTAGCAGCCATCACAGCTTGCCATGCCTCCGGAGGTAGAGGTGGTGCAGGAGGTTCCAGATTCTGACGCGTTGGAGGAGCCATCCTGAAGAGGGTGACATCCGTTAGCATCTTGACATACATATATTCAAGCTGAATCAAATGGATCGAAATTGCAACATATAGCCTTAACATTCGAACAAGAATGAACGAATGAATTCCAAATTAAATGGTCACACTTCCATAGATTGAGAAGCCACTTAGATAGAGGTAGATGAGTAAAACAACAAGGTACGGACATGAACAAATACTTGGTAAGGATTACCCAATCACAAACCAAATATCCGCGGAAGAAATACTAGAGCTACATGAATTCCCATCTATGAAACTCCCGAAATTTTCCGGTTATGCAATCAGGTGTTGGGGATACAGGGGATGTTGGGGAACGTAGTAATTTCAAAATTTTCCTACGCACACGGAAGATCATGGTGATGCATAGCAACGAGAGAGGAGAGTGTTGTCTACGTACCCTCATAGACCGGCAACGGAAGCGTTGACACAACATAGAGGAAGTAGTCGTACGTATTCTCGATCCGACCGATCCAAGTATCGAACGTACGGCACCTCCGAGTTCTGCATACGTTCAACTCGGTGAGGTCCCTCGAGCTCTGATCCACCAAAGTGTTGAGGGAGATTATCGTCAGCACGACGGCGTGATGACGGTGATGATGTTCTACCGATGCAGGGCTTCGCCTAAGCACCGCTACGATATGACCGAGGTGGAATATGGTGGAAGGGGGCACCGCACATGGCTAAGGAACGATCACGAGGATCAACTTGTGTGTCTATGGGGTGCCCCCCACCCCCGTATATAAAGGAGTGGAGGAGGGGGAGAGGGTCGGCCCCTATGGCACGCCCTGGAGGAGTCCTACTCCCACCGGGAGTAGGATTCCCCCCTTCCCTAGTTGGAGTAGGAGAGGAAGGGAAGGAGGAGTAGGGGAGATGGAAAGGGGGGGCGCACCCCCCCAAACCATCTCCAATTCGGCCTCCTGCCCAAAGGGGACGCACCAGCCCCTTGTGGGCTGGTGTGCTTCCTTCTTATGGCCCATAAGGCCCATAACTTCTCCCGCGGGGTTCCGGTAACCTCCCGGTACTCCGGAAAAATGCCTGAACCACTCGGAACCCTTCCGATGTCCAAACATAGTCATCCAATATATCAATCTTTACGTCTCGACCATTTCGAGACTCCTCGTCATGTCCCCGATCTCATCCGAGACTCCGAACAACCTTTGGTACATCAAAACACAAAAACTCTTATTATGATCGTCACCAAACTTTAAGCGTGCGGACCCTACGGGTTCGAGAACTATGTAGACATGACCGAGACACGTCTCCGGTCAATAACCAATAGCGGAACCTGGATGCTCATATTGGCTCCCACATATTCTACGAAGATCTTTATCGGTCAAACCGCATAACAACATACGTTGTTCCCTTTGTCATCGGTATGTTACTTGCCCGAGATACGATCATCGGTATCTCAATACCTAGTTCAATCTCGTTACCGGCAAGTCTCTTTACTTGTTCTGTAACACATCATCCCGCAACTAACTCATTAGTTGCAATGCTTGCAAGGCTTATAGTGATGTGCATTACCGAGTGGGCCCAGAGATACCTCTCCGACAATCGGAGTGACAAATCCTAATCTTGAAATACGCCAACCCAACAAGTACCTTTGGAGACACCTGTAGAGCACCTTTATAATCACCCAGTTATGTTGTGACGTTTGGTAGCACACAAAGTGTTCCTCCGGTAAACGGGAGTTGCATAATCTCATAGTCATAGGAACATGTATAAGTCATGAAGAAAGCAATAGCAACATACTAAATGATCGGGTGCTAAGCTAATGGAATGGGTCATGTCAATCAGATCATTCACCAAATGATGTGATCCCGTTAATCAAATAACAACTCTTTGCCCATGGTTAGGAAACATAACCATCTTTGATCAACGAGCTAGTCAAGTAGAGGCATACTAGTGACACTCTGTTTGTCTATGTATTCACACATGTATTATGTTTCCGGTTAATACAATTCTAGCATGAATAATAAACATTTATCATGATATAAGGAAATAAATAATAACTTTTATTACTGCCTCTAGGGCATATTTCCTTTAGTCTCCCACTTGCACTAGAGTCAATAATCTAGTTCACATCGCCATGTGATTTAACATCAATAGTTCACATCACCATGTGATTAACACTCATAGTTCACATCGTCATGTGACCTACACCCAAAGGGTTTACTAGAGTCAATAATCTAGTTCACATCGCTATGTGATTAATACCCAAAGAGTACTAAGGTGTGATCATGTTTTTCTTGTGAGGGAAGTTTAGTCAACGGGTCTGCCACATTCAGATCCGTATGTATTTTGCAAATTTCTATGTCAACAATGCTCTGCACGGAGCTACTCTAGCTAATTGCTCCCACTTTCAATATGTATCCATATTGAGACTTAGAGTCATCTGGATCAGTGTCAAAACTTGCATCGACATAACCCTTTACGACGAACCTTTTGTCACCTCCATAATCGAGAAACATATCCTTATTCCACTAAGGATAATTTTGACCAATGTCCAGTGATCTACTCCTAGATCACTATTGTACTCCCTTGCCAAACCCAGGGCAGGGTATACAATAGGTCTGGTACACAACATGGCATACTTTATAGAACCTATGGCTGAGGCATAGGGAATGACTTTCATTCTCTATCTATCTTCTGCCGTGGTCGGGTTTTGAGTCTTACTCAACTTCACACCTTGTAACACAGGCAAGAACTCCTTCTTTGACTGTTTCATTTTGAACTACTTCAAAATCTTGTCAAGGTATGCACTCATTGAAAAACTTATCAAGCGTCTTGATCTATCTCTATAGATCTTGATGCTCAATATGTAAGCAGCTTCATCGAGGTCTTTCTTTGAAAAACTCCTTTCAAACATTCCTTTATGCTTTGCAGAATAATTCTACATTATCTCTGATCAACAATATGTAATTCACATATATTTATCAGAAATGTTGTAGTGCTCCCACTCACTTTCTTGTAAATACAGGCTTCACCGCAAGTCTGTATAAAACTATATGCTTTGATCAACTTTTCAAAGCGTATATTCCAACTCCGAGATGCTTGCACCAGTCCATAGATGGATCACTGGAGCTTGCATATTTTGTTAGTACCTTTAGGATTGACAAAACCTTCTGGTTGCATCATATACAACTCTTCTTTAATAAATCCATTAAGGAATGCATTTTTGTTTATCCATTTGCCATATTTCATAAAATGCGGCAATTGCTAACATGATTCGGACAGACATAAGCATAGATACGAGTGAGAAACTCTCATCGTAGTCAACACCTTGAACTTGTCGAAAACCTTTTTGCGACAATTCTAGCTTTGTAGATAGTAACACTACTATCAGCGTCCGTCTTCCTCTTGAAGATCCATTTAATCTCAATGGCTCACCAATCAATGGGAAAGTCAATCAAAGTCCATACTTTGTTCTCATACATGGATCTCATCTCAGATTTCATGGCCTCAAGCCATTTCGTGGAATCTGGGCTCATCATCGCTTCCTCATAGTTCATAGGTTCGTCATGGTCAAGTAACATGACCTCCAGAACATGATTACCGTACCACTCTAGTGCGGATCTCACTCTGGTTTACCTACGAGGTTTAGTAGTAACTTGATCTAAAGTTACATGATCATCATCATTAGCTTCCTCACTAATTGGTGTAGTAGTTACAGGCACAGATTTCTGTGATGAACTACTTTCCAATAAGGGAGCAGGTGCAGTTACCTCATCAAATTCTACTTTCCTCCCACTCACTTCTTTTGAGAGAAACTCCTTCTTTAGAAAGGATCCATTCTTAGCAACGAATATCTTGCCTTCGGATCTGTGATAGAAGGTGTACCCAACAATTTCTTTTGGGTATCCTATGAAGATGCACTTCTCCGATTTGGGTTTGAGCTTACCAGGTTGAAACTTTTTCACATAAGCATTGCAACCTCAAACTTTAAGAAACGACAACTTAGGTTTCTTGCTAAACCACAGTTCACACGGTGTCGTCTCAACGGATTTAGATGGTGCCTTATTTAACGTGAATGTAGCTGTCTCTAATGCATAACCCCAAAACGATAGTGGTAGATCGGTAAGAGACATCATAGATCGCACCATATCTAATAAAGTACGGTTATGACGTTCGGACACACCATTACACTGTGGTGTTCCACATGGCGTGAGTAGTGAAACTATTTCACATTGTTTTAACTGAAGGCCAAACTCGTAACTCAAATATTTTACCTCTGCGATCATATCGTAGAAACTTTTATTTTATTGTTATGATGATTCTCCACTTCACTCTGAAATTCTTTGAACTTTTCAAATATTTCAAACTTGTGTTTCATTAAGTAGATATACTCATATCTGCTCAAATCATCTGTGAAGATCAGAAAATAACAATACTTGCCGTGAGCCTTAACACTCATCAGACCGCATACATCAGTATGTATTATTTCCAATAAGTCAGTTGCTCGCTCCATTGTTCCGGAGAACGGAGTCTTAGTCATCTTGCCCATGAGGCATGGTTTGCAAGCATCAAGTGATTCATAACCAAGTGATTCCAAAAGTCCATCAGCATAGAGTTTCTTCATGCGCTTTACACCAATATGACCTAAACGGCAGTGCCACAAATAAGTTGCACTATCATTATTAACTTTGCATCTTTTGGTTTCAATATTATGAATATGTGTATCACTACGATCGAGATCCAACGAACCATTTTCATTGGGTGTGTAACCATATAAGGTTTTATTCATGTAAATAGAACAACAATTTATTCTCTTACTTAAATGAATAACCGTATTGCAATAAACATGATCAAATCATATTCATGCTCAACGCAAACACCAAATAACACTTATTTAGGTTCAACACTAATCCCAAAAGTATAGGGAGTGTGCGATGATGATCATATCAATCTTGGAACCACTTCCAACATACATCGTCACTTCACTCTTAACTAGTCTTTGTTCATTCTGCAACTCCCGTTTCGAGTTACTACTCTTAGCAACTAAAACAGTATCAAATACCAAGGGGTTGCTACGAACACTAGTAAAATACACATCAATAACCTGCATATCAAATATACCTTTGTTCACTTTGCCATCCTTCTTATTCGCCAAATACTTGGGGCAGTTCCGCTTCCAGTGACTAGTCCCTTTGAAGTAGAAGCACTTAGTCTCAGGGTTAGGACCAGACTTGGCTACTTCACTTGAGCAGCAACTTGCTTTCCGTTCTTATTGAAGTTCCCCTTCTTCCCTTTGCCCTTTTCTTGAAACTAGTGGTCTTGTCTACCATCAACACTTGATATTTTTCTTGATTTCTACCTTCGTTGATTTCAGCATTACGAAGAGCTTGGGAATCATTTTCGTCATCCCTTGCATATCATAGTTCATCACGAAGTTCTACTAACTTGGTGATGGTGACTAGAGAATTCTGTCAATCACTATCTTATCTGGAAGATTAACTCCCACTTGATTCAAGCGATTGTAATACCCAGACAATTTGAGCACATGCTCACTGCTTGAGCTATTCTCCTCCATCTTTTTAGATATAGAACTTGTTGGAGACTTCATATCTCTCAACTCGGGTATTTGCTTGAAATATTAACTTCAACTCCTGGAACATCTCATATGGTCCATGACATTCAAAACATCTTTGAAGTCCCGATTCTAAGCCGTTAAGCATGGTGCACTAAACTATCAAGTAGTCATCATATTGAGCTAGCCAGACGTTCATAACGTCTGCCTCTACTCTTGCAATAGGTCTGTCACCTAGCGGTGCATCAAAGACATAATTCTTCTGTGCAGCAATGAGGATAATCCTCAGATCATGGATCCAATCCGCATCATTGCTACTAACATTTTTCAACATAATTTTTCTCTAGGAACACAATAAACTGGGAGCAACATCACGAGCTATTGATCTACAACATAGATATGCTAATACTACCAGGACTAAGTTCATGATAAATTAAAGTTCAATTAATCATATTACTTAAGAACTCCCACTTAGACAGACATCCCTCTAATCTTCTAAGTGATCACGTGATCCATATCAACTAAACCATGTCCGATCATCACGTGAGATGGAGTAGTTTCAATGGTGAACATCATTATGTTGATCATATCTACTATATGATTCACGCTCGACCTTTCGGTCTCCGTGTTCCGAGGCCATATCTGTTATATGCTAGGCTCGTCAAGTTTAACCTGAGTATTCCGCATGTGCAACTGTTTTGCACCCGTTGTATTTGAACGTAGAGCCTATCACACCCGATCATCACGTGGTGTCTCAGCATGAAGAACTTTCGCAATGGTGCATACTCAGGGAGAACACTTGTACCTTGATAATTAGTGAGAGATCATCTTATAAAGCTACCGTCGAACTAAGCAAAATAAGATGTATAAAAGATAAACATCACATGCAATCAAAATATGTGACATGATATGGCCATCATCATATTGTGCCTTTGATCTCCATCTCCAAAGCATCGTCATGATCTCCATCGTCACCGGCATGACACCATGATCTCCATCATCTTGATCTATATCAATATGTCGTCACATGATTGTCTCGCCAACAATTGCTCTTGCAACTATTGCTATCGCATAGCGATAAAGTAAAGCAATTATTTGGCGCTTGCATCTTATGCAATAGAGAGATAACCATAAGGCTTTTGCCAGTTGCCGATAACTTCAACAAAACATGATCATCTTATACAACAACTTATATCTCATCACGTCTTGACCATATCACATCACAACATGCCCTGCAAAAACAAGTTAGACGTCCTCTACTTTGTTGTTGCAAGTTTTACGTGGCTGCTACGGGCTGAGCAAGAACCATTCTTACCTACGCATCAAAACCACAACGATAGTTTGTCAAGTTGGTGCTGTTTTAACCTTCGCAAGGACCGGGCGTAGCCACACTCGGTTCAACTAAAGTTGGGGAAACTGACACCCGCTAGTCACCTGTGTGCATAGCACGGCGGTAAAACCAGTCTCGCATAAGCGTACGCGTAATGTCGGTCCGGGCCGCTTCATCCAACAATACCGCCGAACGAAAGTGTGACATGCTGGTAAGCAGTATGACTTATATCGCCCACAACTCACTTGTGTTCTACTCGTGCATATTACATCAACGCATAAACCTGGCTCGGATGCCACTGTTGGGGAACGTAGTAATTT
Organism: Triticum urartu; assembly: GCF_003073215.2. Classification (NCBI taxonomy): domain Eukaryota; kingdom Viridiplantae; phylum Streptophyta; class Magnoliopsida; order Poales; family Poaceae; genus Triticum; species Triticum urartu. The sequence goes on from NC_053025.1 coordinate 276,620,159, forward strand.
CAAAATTTTCCTACGCACACGGAAGATCATGGTGATGCATAGCAACGAGAGAGGAGAGTGTTGTCTACGTACCCTCGTAGACCGGCAACGGAAGCGTTGACACAACGTAGAGGAAGTAGTCGCACGTCTTCCCAATTCGACCGATCCAAGTACTGAACGTATGGCACCTCCGAGTTCTGCACACGTTCAACTCGGTGATGTCCCTCGAGCTCCGATCCAGCCAAGTGTTGAGGGAGAGTTTCGTCAGCACGACGGCGTGATGACGGTGATGATGTTCTACCGACGCAGGGCTTCGCCTAAGCACCGCTACAATATGACCGAGGTGGAATATGGTGGAAGGGGGCACCACACACGGCTAAGGAACGATCACGAGGATCAACTTGTGTGTCTATGGGGTGCCCCCCACCCTCGTATATAAAGGAGTGGAGGAGGAGGAGAGGGCCGGCCCTATGGCGCGCCCTGGAGGAGTCCTACTCCCACCGGGAGTAGGATTCCCCCCTTCCCTAGTTGGAGTAGGAGAGGAAGGGAAGGAGGAGTAGGAGAGGAAGGGAAGGAGGAGTAGGAGAGGAAGGGAAGGAGGAGTAGGGGAGAAGGAAAGGGGGGGCCGCACCCCCCAAACCTTCTCCAATTCGGCCTCCTGCCCAAAGGGGGCGCACAAGCCCCTTGTGGGCTGGTGTGCTTCCTTCTTATGGCCCATAAGGCCCATAACTTCTCCGGGGGGTTCCGGTAACCTCCTAGTACTCCGGAAAAATGCCTGAACCACTCGGAACCCTTCCGATGTCCAAACATAGTCATCCAATATATCAATCTTTACGTCTCGACCATTTTGAGACTCCTCGTCATGTCCCTGATCTCATCCGGGACTCCGAACAACCTTTGGTACATCAAAACACAAAAACTCTTATTACGATCGTCACCGAACTTTAAGCGTGCGGACCCTACGGGTTCGAGAACTATGTAGACATGATCGAGACACGTCTCCGGTCAATAACCAATAGCGGAACCTGGATTCTCATATTGGCTCCCATATATTCTACAAAGATCTTTATTGGTCAAACCGCATAACAACATACGTTGTTCCCTTTGTCATCGGTATGTTACTTGCCCGAGATTCGATCATCGGTATCTCAATACCTAGTTCAATCTCGTTATCGGCAAGTCTCTTTACTCGTTCCGTAACACATCATCCCACAACTAACTCATTAGTTGCAATGCTTGCAAGGCTTATAGTGATGTGCATTACCGAGTGGGCCCAGAGATACCTCTCCGACAATCGGAGTGACAAATCCTAATCTCGAAATACGCCAACCCAACAAGTACCTTTGGAGACACCTGTAGAGCACCTTTATAATCACCCAGTTACGTTGTGACTTTGGTAGCACACAGAGTGTTCCTCCGGTAAACGGGAGTTGCATAATCTCATAGTCATAGGAACATGTATAAGTCATGAAGAAAGCAATAGCAACAAACTAAACGATCAAGTGCTAAGCTAACGGAATGGGTCAAGTCAATCACATCATTCTCCTAATGATGTGATCCCATTAATCAAATGACAACTCATGTCTATGGTTAGGAAACATAACCATCTTTGATCAACGAGCTAGTCAAGTAGAGGCATACTAGTGACACTCTGTTTGTCTATGTATTCACACATGTATTATGTTTCCGGTTAATACAATTCTAGCATGAATAATAAACATTTATCATGATATAAGGAAATAAATAATAACTTTTATTACTGCCTCTTGGGCATATTTCCTTCAGGGGAAGCATAATATCTCACCCAAAACTAGCAAATCCTACATCCAGCTGTATCCATCCTTCAACACATAACCAAGAAACTTTCGGAAATCATTTACCTCAACCTTCGAAAAGCATCCGTTATACGAGTTGTGGAAATACTCCCGAACTCCCACCCCAGTACTGGGTGGCGTCGAGGTTATCTCACCAACAACTGCATAAAAGATATTTTCGATGTCGGCGAAACTCAGGTATTCCAGAACTGCAACGATAAAATTGTGACGACAACACCTCGGAGCTCAACTCCCCGGGACACTGCCACAACCCCTAAATGTCAGGATGCACCAAGAACAATGTTCTCATCACAAAACCATCGAAATGATTCCAAGGTACCCGCGTGATCCTAAAAAAATTTAGTGAAATTTGAGAAGAGAAGAGTCAAAACTCTACGTCAGGATGCCTCACCAGAGCGACGAAGGGACTGGGGAGTAAAAGAATCCTACTCTCCGATATATATAATCCTAAAGGACTCAAAACATTTTTTTCTAGACTCAACAACGCCAGCGATTCGATCAAGCAGGGGGCTCCTAAGTCGGGGAAGGCTCTGATTACCAACTTGTAACACCCACGATGCGGCTATATCTCCCATGTGTCGGAGCATGACTTAGAGGCATAACCGCATTGTAGGCAATGTCGCAAGAGGTGTAATCTTTACACATCCCATGTACTGAATAAGAAAAGAGGTACATAGTTGGCTAACAATCGCCACTTCAAGCAATACATAAATATAGCATTACAATCATCCAGATACAATCAAGGTCCGACTACGGAATCAAAATAAAGACAACCCCAAATGCATAAGATCCCTGATCGTCCCAACTGGGCTCCACTACTGATCGTCTAGAAAGGAAACGTAGTATCGTCCTGAGTCCTCATGGAACTCCCACTTGAGCTCAGTCGCTTCCCGTGGAACGGTATCATCTGCACCTGCATCTGGTTTTTGGAAGTAATTTGTGAGTCACGGGGACTCAGCAATCTCACACCCTCGCGATCAAGACTATTTAAGCTTATGGGTAGGTAAAAGGTATGAGGTGGAGCTGCAGCAAGCACTAGCATATATGGTGGCTAACATACGCAAATGAGAGCGAGAAGAGAAGGCAAAGCACGTTCGGAAATCTATGTTCAAGAAGTGATCCAAGTCTACTTAAGTTCAAGCATAACCTGAGACCGTGTTCTCTTCCCGGACTCCGCCAAAAAGAGACCATCATGGCTACACACGGTGTTGATCCTTTTAATTAAGTTAAGTTTCAAGTTTTCTACAACCGGACATTAACAAATTCCCATGTGCCCATAACCGCGGGCACGGCTTTCAAAAGTTCAAATCCATGCAGGGGTGTCCCAACTTAGCCCATCACAAGCTCTCACGGTCAACAAAGGATATTCCTTCTCCCAGAACGACCCGGTCAGACTCGGAATCCCGGTTATAAGACATCTCGACAATGGTAAAACAAGTCCAGCAAAGCCACCCGAATGTGCCGACAAATCCCGATAGGAGCTGCACATATCTCGTTCTCAGGGCACACTGGATAAGCAATCTGTACAACTAAAACCAACCCTCGAGATTCCCCGAGGTGGCGCTGCAAGGGGCTCTAGTTTGGACCAACACTCAGAGGAGCACTAGCCCGGGGGTTTAAAATAAAGATGACCCTTGAGTCCGCGGAACCCAAGGGAAAAAGGCTAGGTGGCAAATGGTAAAACCAAGGTTGGGCCTTGCTGGAGGAGTTTTATTCAAGGTGAACTGTCAAGGGGTTCCCATTATAACCCAACCGCGTAAGGAACGCAAAATCAAGGAACATAACACCGGTATGATGGAAACTAGGGCGGCAAGAGTGGAACAAAACAACAGGCATAAGGCCGAGCCTTCCACCCTTTACCAAGTATATAGGTGCATTAAAGTAGACAAGATATAATAGTGATATCCCAACAATAATCATGTTCCAACAAGGAACAAACTCCAATCTTCACCTGCAACTAACAACGCTATAAGAGGGGCTGAGCAAAGCGGTAACATAGCCAAACAACAGTTTGCTAGGACAAGGTGGGTTAGTGTTTTGACATGGCAATATGGGAGGCATGATAAATCAAGTGGTAGGTATCGTAGCATAGGCATAGCAATAGAGCGAGCATCTAGCAAGCAAAGATAGAAGTGATTTCGAGGGTATGGTCATCTTGCCTGCAAAGTTCTCCGAGTTGACGTAGGCTTGATCCTCGTAAGCGTTCTCAACGGGTTCCTCGATCACGTACTCGTCTCCCGGCTCTACCCAAAGCAAGAACACAAGAAAAGGGAGACACAATCAACCACGGTGCAATGCGCAAGCAACATGATGCAGAACATGGCATGATATGCAGGATGTGATATGCAATGCATATGCATGCTCCGGAAGGAAAAGATAGAACCAGGCCTCAACTTGGCAAACCAAGAGTACCGCTGGAAAGATGAGTTGATTTCGATCGAAATCGATATAAAGATCACCGGAATCAGATGCACTGTTTTTAAATGGCAAGCAAAACAATAATGGCACAAAGCTGCGATTAACAGCACGAGGCCATCTAAATGCATCAAGAACAGCAAGCTACTGCACTCTAACATAGCAACAAAGCACATGGCAGTGATCCACTCAAGATGCTTGACAGAAGATGAACACTGAGCTATGGCTAAATCACACAATAGCAGGTTGAAACAAGCATGGCAAGAGTGCAAAAGATATCGGGTTCACAGACTTAGTGAAAATCACAACATGTCAGGATTTAACATCAGGAAGCAATGTTTAGAGCAAGATAACAACATGCTACAGGAAAATATCAGGGCAAACCAAGGCATGGCATGATACTACTCAAAGCATTTAACAAAACTCCCTTACTGACCATAAGCCAAAAGGGATCATACAATACAATGGCAACCATGTAAACATAGCAAGTTTCGTTAACAGATTAAGACTTAGCAGAAAATTGGACATGGCAGAAACAGAGTTACGTAGGCATGTTTGCGACCTCGATGCACTCACCACAAGGCATTGCATGACAAACTAAGCATACACCCAGCAAGAAGACATCATCAATAAGCTAACCATGGCAAGAACAACCTCATAGCATGCATGGATCAACTATAACAACCTCGGCAAAATTGATTAACATGTAAACAATCTGCCAGGAACATTTTTATAGCAAAAGTAGAGCATGATTGAGTCATGCTAGGGGACTCCATAATTGCAAACAAAGTCATGGATGGATAGAGCATAACAATACCTCAATATCATCCTTACTGAACATGCTCAAAAGAGGCATGGATCACTCTGTAGCAACAAGAATACATGGCATAAAAATATCATCAGGGAAATGACTAAGAAGAATTCTAAGTCCTTGAAATCAGCAACATCATGAGAGCTACTTTCCATGCTTGTGCTAGTCACCACATTGATCATAAAAATACATGGCATACACCCCTGTAAAGATGGCTTGGCATAGCCCAAAACACATGTGGGTCTCAAGTTCATAGGAGGCACACATTAAACATGGCAAAAATGACAAATGTCCATAATCTGATAAGAATCAGAAACTAACATTACATAGCACTCTTGCAACAACATTTAGGGCATCAAGATGAACTCAAATGAACATGGTGCAATGGAATGCAATGAAGTGCACATCAAGACGAACAATTTGATATGCTACACGCCCAAAACGGAGCCACGGATGCAAAGTTATGATGCGATGAAGATAGCTAAAAACATTGGGGACTTGGGGGAAAAATGAGGTCAACCCTCTCTGGATCTGGATCTGAGGCATGCGAACCGAGGTTTGCCGGGGAAGCTCGCCGGAGACGATGGCTGCGGTGGCCGGATCTTGAGGTGGCGGAGGGGGACGACAATGTCCACGGACGCGGCGGCGTCGGGCGCGGACGCCAAGGCACGGCCGGAGCTGCAGATCCAAGGAGGCGCGGGCGGGGCCGGCGATCCGCGGCGGCGGCTGGTGGCGCGGTTGCCGGTGAAGACGGCGAGCGGGCGCGGAGGCGGTGATTCGGCGGCGGGGCGCGCGGACGAGGCGGGAGGCGCGCGCGGGCCGGGGGGGCCTGCCCTGGGCTCGGCGGGCTAGCGGCAATGTGGGCGCGGGTGGCCCACGTGGCAGCCCCTGGTTGGCTGGGCGCGGCGGCGCGGGCGTGTCCGGCGGGTGCGGACACGTCCGGCGGCGGAGGGGACGTATTTTAGGGTTTCATCCGCAAATGAAGGAGGGGGGCTATTTATACATAGAAGGAGCTAGGAGGCTCCAAATTGAGCACGGTTTTCGGCCACGCGATCGTGATCGAATGACCGAGATGATGGAGGGGGTTTTGGTTGGTTTTGGGCCACTTTGGAGAGGTGTTGGGCTGCAACACACACGAGGCCTTTATGGTTCCTCGGTTAACCGTTGGAGTATCAAACGAAGTCCAAATGGCACGAAACTTGACAGGAAGTCTACCGGTAGTGAACCAAGGCTGCTTGGCAAGTATCGGTCCAATCCGAGAACGTTTAACACCCGCACACGAAAAGAGGCAAAAGGGGACACCGGAGGACGTAGGAGCGCCGGAATGCAAAACGGACAACGGGGAAAATGCTCGGATCCATGAGACTAACACGTAAGCAAATACGATGCACATGATGACATGATATGAGATGCATGACAAAGAAAAAAGCAACACGGAGGCAAAACCCAACAACGAGGAAAATATCATAACTTATAGCCGAAAATGGCAAGAGTTGGAATACAAATATGGCAAGTTACATATGGGGCGTTACAAGTAAATAGATAGGCCCTTCGCAGAGGGATGCAGGCATTTGTAGAGGTGCCAGAGCTCGATTTTGAAATAGAGATGAATAATATTTTGAGTGGTATACTTTCATTGTCAACATAACAACCGAGAGATCTCGATATCTTCCATGCTACACACATTATAGGCGGTTCCCAAGCAGAATGGTAAAGTTTATACTCCCCGGTTACCAGCCATTTTCTCATGGGTGAGGAGCGGATTCCACTCCTCTTGAGAATAACCCGCCTAGAATGGAAGATGTAGACAGCCCTAGTTGATACATGAGCTATTCGAGCATACAAAATAGAATTTCATTTGGAGGTTTAGAGTTTGGCACATACAAATTTACTTGGAACGGCAGGTAGATACCGCATATAGAAAGGTATGGTGGACTCATATGGAATAACTTTTGGGGTTTATGAAAGTGGATGCACAAGAAGTATTCCCGTTTAGTACAAGTGAAGGCTAGGAAAAGACTGCGAAGTGACCAGCTAGAGAGCGGTAACAGTCATGAACATGCATTAAAATTAATCAACACTGAATGCAAGCATGAGTAGGATATAATTCACCATGAACATAAATATCATGGAGGCTATGTTGATTTTGTTTCAACTACATGCGTGAACATGCGCCAAGTCAAGCCACTCGAATCGTTCAAAGGAGGATACCACCCTATCCTACCACATCACAACCATTTTAATAGCATGTTGGCACGCAAGGTAAACCATTATAAACTCCTAGCAAATTAAGCATGGCATGAGCAACTATAATCTCTAATTGTCATTGCAAACATGTTTCATTCATAATAGGCTGAATCAGGAACGATGAACTAATCATATTTACAAAAACAAGAGAGGTCGAGTTCATACCAGCTTCTCTCATCTCAATCAGTCCATCATATATCGTCATTATTGCCTTTCACTTGCACAACCGAATAGTGTGGATAATAATAATAGTGCACGTGCATTGGACTAAGCTGGAATCTGCAAGCATTCAATTCAAGGGAGAAGACAAGGTAATATGGGCTCTTTGTTAGATCAACAATAATGCATAAGAGAGCCACTCAACATTTTTATTATTGTCTTCTCCTCTCGACCCCCAAAGAAAAGAAAAGAAACAAAACTATTTACATGGGAAAGCTCCTAACAAGCAAAAGAAAAACGAGAAATCTTTTTGGGTTTTCTTTTAATTATTACTGCTACAGCCATGGAAATTAAAATAGCTAGAAGCTACAACTACTTTTTTTATTTTTCTTAAGGTTTTCAAACACACAAGAAGAAAGCTTAAAAAGAAAATAAACTAGCATAGATAATACAATGAAAAAGTATGAGCACCGACAACTGGCATTAGTGTGTGAACATAAATGTAATGTCGGTGAGCAATACATACTCGGCTTTTTGGCCTAAGTTGGTCTATGGCCATGGCTGGCCTGGTGGATATCCGAAGTTGAAGCTGGGGTCGTATTGAGATGCAGCAGCTACTGCCTGAAGAGCTCCAGCCTGGAGGCGAGCTGCCTCCGTCCTCCTCTCGTACTCGTTTGCCTCCTCCCTGGTTATAACATATCTCCTTTTTGACTAAAATTCAAAGAAAGCAGGAGAAGGGAGAGCAACATGGGCGGTGCACCGTCTATCAAAGATTAGTCGGTACTGGAGGAACTGATCGTTCCTCTCAACAAACTGATGACGAACCATAGCATTATAATCTAGATAAGCAGGAGGCAATTCAATATCATTCTCATGTATGGGCATCTCAAGAAAATTAGTTACATGAGTTCATTAAATTCCACCAAACAAGTCTCTAGTTAAACTATTAAGATGCAACCAACGTGCAACAATAGCCCTCAAGTTGTATTGTTTATCACCCAATACCGCACCCTTGAGGACACTAAGATCTGGAATGCGCATGTGGCAAGCCTCATCTTTACCGTTAATGCATCTACCTATAAAGAGAGAGAAATAATGTATGGCAGGAAAATGAATGCCCCCTATGGTAGCTTGTGTAATCTCCCTAGATTCCCCACAGTAATACTAGCAAGAAAGTCTTTATATTCAGATTTGCGAGGTTCACTAACATTACCCCACTGCGGGAGTTTACAAGCAGTATTAAAATCTTCTAAGTCCATGGGATAAGATTTATCATAGGGATCAAATAGGACAATGTGAGAATTGCGTGATGATGTAAATTTGAACCTTCTCACAAAGGAATCAGTTAGGTGATAATATTGGGGGCAGTTATTTGACACGAAGCACTCAAGTTTAGCATTACGCAAATACGCGTCAAATTCCTCCTTAATTCCTTCTTGGACCATAAAATCTTCTAACGGCCATTCACAAGGCCGCACTTGAGCTTCTCTTGGTAGTCCATAGTCCGGCTCACGTATCGCGGCCCTGGGTCCTTGCTTCCTTGAGGAACCACCTTGGTACATTTTCCTAAACATATTTCTTCCTTTGAAAAATTTCTAAAAATTTTAGTAACTCAAAATGAAAGTGAACCAAACTCAACAAGATTGATAGCAACTACTCCTACAAGTGACTAGAGGCTATCTCATGCATTAAAACTACTTTTGACCACATAAATTTGACATGCAAACTCAAGAACAGGGTCACCTAAGCAGCAAAATTTTGCAATAAATAAAGCACGAGAACAAAAACTAATTGTACCATTGGAGGAGTCACATACCGAAGAACAATCCCCCAAAGCAGTTTTGTGAATGGAGCTTTGAGCAAGGAGATCGAAAATGGCAGCAAGATGAGCTAGAACTCGGGTTTGAGCTGGTGGATGATTTTTCTGGAGGAAGACGAAGTCTGTGGGTGCAAGAATAAGTGGAGGGGGGCCATGTGGGGTCACCAGGCAGGGGGCGCGCCCAGGGGGTAGGGCGCACCCTCCACCCTTGTGGGCACATGGTGGGTCCCCCCTGGTGTGTTCTCAGTGCCAATAATTCTTAAATATTCTAGAAAAAATCATATTTCATTTTCGGGACATTTGGAGAACTTTTATTTTCGGGGTATTTTTATTGCAAGGATAATTCAGAAAACAGACAAAAAATGCTATTTTGCTTTATTTAAACTAAATAACAGAAAGTAAAAAGAGGGTACAGAAAGTTTTGCTTTCTAACTTCATCCATCTCATGCTCATCAAAAGGAATCCACTAACAAGGTTGATCAAGTATTGTTAACAATGGGGATATGCATGTACCCAACAATAAGAATATCATATTTCTTCTTGACAATAGGAAGAGGAAATTCAAAACCTCCAATAGTAATTGTTGAATTTTTTTCCAATAGAATTGATACTGTGGACTTGAGGTTGTTTCCTCGGAAAGTGTACCATATGCTCATTACCATTAACTTGAAAAGTGACATTGCCTTTGTTGCAATAAATAACAGCCCCAGCAGTATTCAAAAAGGGTCTTCCAAGAATAATGGACATACTATCATCCTCGGGAATATCAAGAATAACGAAGTCCATTAAAATAGTAACATTTGCAACCACAACAGGCACATCCTCACAAATACCGACAGGTATAGCAGTTGATTTATCAGCCATTTGCAAAGATATTTCAGTAGGTGTCAACTTATTCAAATCAAGTCTACGATATAAAGAGAGAGGCATAACACTAACACCGGCTCCAAGATCACATAAAGCAGTTTTAACATAGTTTCTTTTAATGGAGCATGGTATAGTTGGTACTCCGGAATCTCCTGGTTACTTTGGTATTCCACCTTTAAAAGTGTAATTAGCAAGCATGGTGGAAATTTCAGCTTCCGGTATCTTTTTTTTATTAGTAACAATATCTTTCCTATACTTAGCATAAGGATTCATTTTAAGCATGTCAGTCAAACACATACGCAAAAAGATAGGTCTAATCATTTCAGCAAAGCGTTCAAAATCGTCATCATCCTTTTTCTTGGATGGTTTAGGAGGAAATGGCATGGGTTTCTGAACCCATGGTTCTCTTTCTTTACCGTGCTTCCTAGCAACAAAGTCTCTCTTATCATAACGTTGATTCTTTGATTGTGGGTTATCAAGATCAATAGCAGGTTCGATCTCTACATCATTGTTATTACTAGGTTGAGCATCAACATGAACATCATCATTAATATTATCACTAGGTTCATGTTCATTACCAGATTGTGTTTCAGCATCAGAAATAGAAATATCATTGGGATTCTCAGGTGTGTCAACAACAGGTTCACTAGAAGCATGCAAATTCCTATCATTTTTCTTTTTCTTCTTCTTAGAAGAACTAGGTGCATCAACATTAGTTCTCTGATAATCTTGCTCAATTCTCTTAGGGTGGCCCTCTGGATACAAAGGTTCCTGAGTCATTTTACCCCCTCTAGTCATAACTCTAACAGCATTATCATTTTTCTTATTATTTAATTCATTGAGCAAATTATTCTGAGCTTTCAGTACTTGTTCTACTTGAGCGGTAACCATAGAAGCATGTTTACTAATAAGTTTAAGTTCACCTTTAACTCTAGACATATAATCACTCAAGTGTTCAATCATATAAGCATTGCATTTCAATTATCTACCAACATAAGCATTGATGTTTTCTTGTTTAACAATAAAATTATCAAACTCATCTAAGCATTGGCTAGCAGACTTATAACGAGGAATATCACCTTCATCAAATCTATAGAGAGAATTTACCTTTACTACCTGTGTCGGGTTATCAAGACCATGTATTTCTTCAATAGGTGGTAAATTCTTAACATCTTCAGCTTTTTCTTTCATAGATTTTCTTTGCCTCTTGCATATGTTCAAGACTGAGAAATAGAATACCCCTTTTCTTCGGAGTTGGCTTAGGAGTTGGTTCAGGAAGTGTCCAATCATTTTCATTACTCAACATATTATTCAATAGCAATTCGGCTTCATCAACAGTTCTTTCCCTAAAAACACAACCAGCACAACTATCCAGGTGGTCTCTGGAAGCATCGGTTAGTCCATTACAAAAGATATCAAGTATTTCATTTTTCTTGAGAGGATGATTAGGCAAAGGATTAAGTAATTGGAGAAGCCTCCCCCAAGCTTGTGGGAGACTGTCTTCTTCAATTTGCATAAAATTATATATTTCCCTTAAGGCAGCTTGTTTCTTATGAGCAGGGAAATATTTAGCAGAGAAGTAATAAATCATATCCTGGGGACTACGCACACAACCAGGATCAAGATAATTAAACCATGTTTTAGCATCACCCTTTAATGAGAACGGAAACAACTTAAGGATAAACTAATAGCGAGTTTCTCATCATTTGTGAACAGGGTGGCTATATCATTTAATTTAGTAAGATGTGCCACAACAGTTTCAGATTCACAGCCATAAAAAGGATCAAATTCAACCAAAGTAATTAACTCAGGGTCGACAGAGAAATCATAATCCTTATCAGAGATACAGATATGTGAAGTAGCAAAAGCAGGGTCATATTTCATTCTAGCATTCAAAGATTTTTCTTTAAGCTTAGCTAATAATTTCTTAAGATCATATCTATCATTGCAAGCTAAAAAGTCTCTAGTAGTTTCTCCATCCATAACATAACCCTCAGGCACAACAGGCAATTCATATCTAGGGGAGAATTTTCATCATCACTTTCATCAATATTATCAGTTTCAATAATTTCATTCTCTCTAACCCTAGCAAGTTCATCAAGAAATTCACCTGGTGGCACAGTATTATCAAGCATAGAAGTAGTTTCATCATAAGTATCATGCAAAGCAGAAGTGGCATCATCAATAACATGCGACATATCAGAATGAATAGCAGGTGTAGGTGTCGCAAGTTTACTCAAAATAGAAGGTGAGTCAAGTGCAGAGCTAGATGGCAGTTCCTTACCTCCCCTCGTAGTTGAGGGGAAAATCTTGGTTCTTTTATCTTTCAAGTTCTTCATAGTGATCAGCAGATATAAATACCAAGTGACTCAAAGAATAGAGCTATGCCCCCCGGCAACGACGCCGAAAAATAGTCTTGATAACCCACAAGTATAAGGGATTGCAACAGTTTTTGAGGGTAGAGTATTCAACCCAAATTTATTGATTCGACACAAGATGAGCCAAAGAATATTCTCAAGTATTAGCAGCTGAGTTGTCAATTCAACCACACTTGGAAAACTTAATATATGCAGCAAAGTGTTTAGTAGCAAAGTACTATGGAAGTAACGGTAGCAGTTTTGTAGTGATTGTAATAGTGGCAATGAAAAGTAAATAAGCAAAGATAAATATGTGAAAAGCTCGTAGGCAATGGTCAGTGATGGATAATTATGTCGGATGCGATTCATCATGCAATGGTTATAACATAGGGTGACACAGCACTAGCTCTAGTTCATCAATGTAATGTAGGCATGTATTCCGAATATAGTCATATGTGCTTATGGAAAAGAACTTGCATAACATCTTTTGTCCTACTCTCCCTTGACAGCGGGGTCCTATTGGAAACTAAGGGATATTAAGACCTCCTTTTAATAGAGTACCGGACCAAAGCATCAACACTTAGTGAATACATGAACTCCTCAAACTATGGTCATCACCGGTAAGTAACCCGATTATTGTCACTTCGGGTTAACGGATCATAACATATAATAGGTGACTATAGACTTGCAAGATAGGATCAAGAACTCGCATATATTCATGAAAACATAATAGGTTCAGATCTGAAATCATGGCACCCGAGCCCTAGTGACAAGCATTAAGCATAACAAAGTCACAGCAGCAACAATCTCAGAACATAATGGATACTAGGGATCAAACCCTAACAAAACTAACTCGATTACATGATAAATCTCATCCAACCCATCACCGTCCAGCAAACCTATGATGGAATTTCTCACCCACGGCGGTGAGCATCATGAAATTGGTGATGGAGGAAGGTTGATGATGACGATGGCGACGGATTCCCCTCTCCGGAGCCCTGAATGGACTCCAGATCAGCCCTCCCGAGAGAGATTAGGGCTTGGCGGCGGCTCCGTATCATAAAATGCGATGAATCCTTCTCTCTGATTTTTTCCCCGAACGTGAATATATAGAGTTGGAGTTGAGGTCGGTGGAGCACCAGGGGGCCCACGAGGCAGGGGGCGCGCCCAGGAGGGTAGGCCCGCCCCCACCCTCATGGACAGGGTGTGGCCCCCTAGCCTTGATTCTTTCGCCAGTATTTTTTATATATTTCAAAAATATTCTCCGTTGATTTTCAGGTCATTCCGAGAACTTTTATTTCTGCACAAAAATAACACCATGGGAATTCTGCTGAAAATAGCGTCAGTCCGGTTAGTTCCATTCAAATCATGCAAGTTAGAGTCCAAAACAAGGGCAAAAGTGTTTGGAAAAGTAGATACGTTGGAGACGTATCAAAGCGCGTTAAAAAGTATGAGCCAATTGCTCGGCTTATCATCGGGGTTATGCATAATGGGAGCATTTTGTGTGACAAAAATGAAGCATGGCCAAACTATATGATTTTGTAGGGATAAGCTTTCTTTGGCTATGTTATTTTGATGGGATAATTAGATTTATGCCCCTAGTTGTGTCCCACTCGTCTGTTTTACCCATAATTCCCAAAATTCACTGGTTTTATCCAAGTCACTTTGCTCCTATTATGCTTTTGCCCTTTGACCGTTTGACCATCAGTTTGAAAACTTCATAACTAATTCATACTAAAACAGAAAAATGCAAATAAGATACCAAAATGTTTAGAAAAACATCACCTATATGTCAGTGTCATTTGCATTCATGAAAAAAGTGTTCGAAAGTGCCCATCCGAGTTTTAGCTCTTATGCTAGCACCATGAATAGTAAAATCTAAAAAAATTCAAAAAAATTAAAAAAAATTGTGGCAAAGAATGATAAATGTTTTAAGTGCCTGCCAAGTTTCATCAAGGAATAACATTCGTGGGTGCCGCGGCAAAAAAACAATCAGCACTCCAAAATAGATTATTTTTTTGCCATGACTTCCATGAATGTCGTTCCCTAAAGAAACTTGGCAAGCACTTAGAACATTTGTTGTTCTTCGCCACCATATTTTTTTGAATTTTTTTAGAGTTCACTATTCATGATGGTATCAAAAGAGCTAAAACTCGGATGTGCACTTTCCAACACTTTTTTAATGAATGCAAATGACACTGGCATATAGGTGATGTTTTTCTGAACATTTTGGTAACTTATTTGCATTTTTCTGATTCAGTACGTATTAGTTATCAAGTTTTCAAACTGATGGTCAAATGGTCAAAGGGCAAAAGCATAAGAGGAGCAAAGTGACTTGGACAGAACCGGTGACTTTTGGGAATTAGGGGTAAAACAGACGAGTGGGACACAACTAGGGGCATAAATCTAATTATCCCTATTTTGATAAGACATAATTTCTTGGTTAGCATGCTTGAAGTATTACTATTTTTATGTCAATATTAAACTTTTATCTTAAATCTTTTGGATCTGAACGTTCATGCCACAATAAAGAGAATTACATTGAGAATTATGTTAGGGAGCATTCCACATCAAAATTTCTGTTTTTATCATTTACCTACTCGAGGACGAGCAGGAATTAAGCTTGGGGATGCTTGATACGTCTCCAACGTATCAATAATTTTTGATTGTTCCATGCTATTATATTGTCAATCTTGGATGTTTTATATGCATTTATATGCTATTTTATATTATTTTTGGGACTAACCTATTAACCTAGAGCCTAGTGCCAGTTTCTGTTTTTTCCTTGTTTTTGAGTTCTATAGAAAAGGAATACCAAACGGAGTCCAACTGACGTGCCAATTTTTGATGATTTTTTATGGACCAAAAGAAGCCCTCGGAGTAAAAGAGTTGGGCCAGAAGAGTCCCAGGCCGTCCACGAGGGTGGGGGCACGCCCTACCCCCCCCCCCCCCCCCCCCCCCCCCCCCCCCGGGGGGGGGGGGGCCCCCCCCCCCCCCCCCCCCCCCGGCGCGCCAACCTATCTCATGGACGACTCGGGGACCCCCCCCTTGGCGTGAGACTGACGCCAAAAATTCCTATAAATACTGAAACCTCCAGAAAATAACCTAGATCGGGAGTTCCACCGCCGCAAGCCTCTGTAGCCACCGAAAACCAATCTAGACCTGTTCCGGCACCCTGCCGGAGGGGGGAATCCCTCTCCGGTGGCCATCTTCATCATCCCGGCACTCTCCATGACGAGGAGGGAGTAGTTCACCCTCGGGGCTGAGGGTATGTACCGGTAGCTATGTGTTTGATCTCTCTCTCTCTCTCTCATGTTATTGATTCGACACGATCTTGATGTATCGCGAGCTTTGCTATTATAGTTGGATCTTATGATGTTTGTCCCCCTCTACTCTCTTGTGATGAATTGAGTTTTCCCTTTGAAGTTATCTTATCGAATTGAGTCTTTAAGGATTTGATAACACTTGATGCATGTCTTGCATGTGCTTATCTATGGTGACAATGGGATATTCACGTGATCCACTTGATGTATGTTTTGGTGATCAACTTGCGAGTTCCGTGACCTTGTGAACTTATGCATAGGGGTTTGCACACGTTTTCGTCTTGACTCTATGGTAGAAACTTTGGGGCACTCTTTGAAGTTCTTTGTGTTGGTTGAATAGATGAATCTGAGATTGTGTGATGCATATCGTATAATCATACCCATGGATACTTGAGGTGACATTGGAGTATCTAGGTGACATTAGGGCTTTGGTTGATTTATGTCTTAAGGTGTTATTCTAGTATGAACTCTAGGATATATTGAATGGAAAGAATAGCTTCGTGTTATTTTACTACGGACTCTTGAATAGATCGATTAGAAAGAATAACTTTGAGGTGGTTTCGTACCCTACAATAATCTCTTCGTTTGTTCTATGCTATTAGTGACTTTGGAGTGACTCTTTGTTGCATGTTGAGGGATAGTTATATGATCCAATTATGTTATTATTGTTGAGAGAACTTGCACTAGTGAAAGTATGAACCCTAGGCCTTGTTTCAATGCATTGCAATACCGTTTTCGCTCACTTTTATCATTAGTTACCTTGCTGTTTTCTATATTTTCAGACTACGAAAACCTATATCTACCATCCATATTGCACTTGTATCACCATCTCTTCGCCGAACTAGTGAACCTATACAATTTACCATTGTATTGGGTGTGTTGGGGACACAAAAGACTCTTTACTATTTGGTTGCAGAGTTGTTTGAGACAGACCATCTTCATCCTATGCCTCCCACGGATTGATAAACCTTAGGTCATCCACATAAGGGAAATTTTCTACTGTCCTACAAACCTCTGCATTTGGAGGCCCAACAACGTCTACAAGAAGAAGGTTGTGTAGTAGACATCATAACCTGGCACACTGCTCCTCCCTGGAGCCCATTAGCTGGAGGTAGAAGTCGTATATGTGGCGGCGATATCCTCTTGTCGTAAAAGGAGCCCCTGCTCAGATTGCAACCTCGGGATGGCGCACTTACGTCGTCGGCCATTAGCGTATGCATGGAAGTACTTGGTGTTCGCGTCTCCCTTTAGCGTCCACTTGATGCCCCCACGCCTACGCCAATATTCCTCCTCGGCCCTATGGAGTGCCTTGACTTGGGCCTCCAATGCATAGCGTTGAGCCCAATCATGCTCTGAGAAACCCTGCGAATCGGCAATCTCGTCCATCTGAGCCAACTCCGCGGTCATACGTGATCGAAGCAATTTATCCTCACGGCCCTGGTTGGCCCCCCAACCTTTGAGGGTCGCGCGCATGCTCATCCCTGCGGCAATCCAGAACCCCATTGGACCACGTTGTGGCCCGAGCCGGGCAACACAAGTCGACCATTTGGTTAGAAAGATTTGATCAAAACCCGGAGACTCGAGCCATGCGGTTTCAAAGAAAAATGTGGGTTCCTTTTCAACTTGTCCTCCCCTGAGGAGAGGATTAGAGGGATGTGATATGATCCAATCCTGGTTTTTGCATGGAGGGAGCAAAGGGGGAAAAGAACTTCCCACTCCGCTGACATGAAAACCCGTTCAAGCACCGAACGAACCTGCGTTAACTGCTTATTGGTCCATGTATACCGAGCCCGAATGTGATCCACTTCCGTAAGGGCCATTGCCGCGATTGCATTGTTGAACATAGACACCCCTGTCCAGTTAACGATCCCATTATTCTTGTCCGCTCTTGAGCAGATTAAGTTAAAATCACCGCCTACCAGAAGTGGCAAATTGCACGCACCCAAGGCCGCAAGCTTCGCCTAGAGTTCCCCCAGGAACTCCTGCGAGCGAGAGTGATCGGCCAGGCCATATACCACAATGACCTCCCACTCGCACAAGTTCGCTCGGTGACGTACGTGTGCAGAGATGTAAAACCTACCCACATCCCATGACAGCACCTCGCAACAAACTTGGTTGACACCAAGCAGCAGACCCCCAGAGTAGCCCGCAGCGGGAACCCAATGCCACGCAAAATGTTGTAAAGAATCGATAGCCAAAAAATCCTGGTGGAGAAAATCCACCTTGATGGTTTCCTGTAAACCCACTACATCGATACCTCCTTCATGGATGAACTCCTTCAGGTGGGTCCGCCTCCCAGCATGGCCGAAGCCATGAATATTCCAGAAAGTGAAACACATTAGGTTATGCGGTTGCGGAGACGGATACCCCTCGTGGTAACTACTTTGGCCACACGCCGTGTCTTTGCAGGACAACGGGTTGAGGGGGACGGCACAGCCCTAGCTGCAATGTCCCCCTGAACGGGCCACGCAACGATCTCCAGAGAAGCCCCTGCTTCATCTGTCGATGGCGCCACGCAGGCAACAGCTGCCTGGGCAAGCGTTGCCTGCGTGACTTCCTTCGAGCGAAGGAGAGAAAGAAGCTCGCGGGCTTTGCCCTCGTTCGACATGTCAACTCCGCAGTCATCTAAGATCCAACCTAGTCGTTCATCAGAGTACTCGTCAAAAATAGAGAAATGGGGCAGGGGATTACCTTTAATTTCCATGTTCTTTTGCGCCAGAAGGAGTTGGGAGCGCTGCAGCGAGGGGAGGTTGCCCTTGGTGCCTTTGGAATGAGTGCTAGCCTGCTCCGTGGTTGAGGGCATCGCCACTACCACCTTGGATCACTTGGCAGTGGCGATGGCCACCGTCTTGGCCACCACCTCCCGAATCGCATCCGAGGGGGAGGAAGGGGTGGTGGCCACCGTCCCGCCAGCCTGACCGCCAGGGGAAGCCAGCGCCATCACCACCTGCCTGTGCGAGGCAGGCGTACCCGCACTCGCCGCCAGGGGGCTCGCCGGCACCACTGTAGGAGTCTTGCATCCCGCCATCTTCTTGGGCATCTGCTTCCCACAGCTGACGCCACCCATCAAAGACGAAGGAGGTGGGGAGCGCGCTGCAAGCCCGCGCACCCCACCCCCGCCAGTAGCCATCGGAGAGATGAGCATCGAACGGCCCCCTGAGTCGCAGGAGGCCGAGACGCCCTTGTCCGTGTCGAAGCCATACTTGTTGAAGGTCGTCTCATTGCTGCCCACGCCAACATGGCACTCTTCCAAGTCAGTCGCACCCCCCCCCTTTGGGAGCGACGGTCGCTGTGTCCTTATCCTTGAATCCCAGCTTGTCCCACGAAGCCGTGTCGATCGAGTCATCTCCCAAGCTCATGTCATGATCCTTGTCCTTGCCTTTCGGGCCCTTGTCCAAGCTTGCAGGAGGAGGGGGCGGGAGCACAGCACCTTGTGGCCCGTCTGACTCGGCCTCCATCCTGATAGTGTATCCTTCCTTGTTAAACTAGATCTGGACGTAGCCACGAAGCTTGGCCGGGGAGCGGCACGCAAAGCGCATCCTGACAGGCCCGCGCCCGGCCAGCGACGCCTCATCCACCTCCATGGGGCGGCCAATCATGATGGTCCCGGCCATGAGGCGGTCTGCGCGACGATGCTTGGGAGGCACGCCCCACAGCTTAACCCACACGTCCGGCATGATCTCAGACTTGGGCTCCTTCGGGAAGGATTCTTTAATCTCAGCCATGATGTTGTTGAGGGAGAGGAAGAGCTTGCCGCTGTGGGTCGCCATCTGCAGCATGGCCTTGTTGGGGAAGACCACCAAGAACAAGTCGTCGCCTATCGCCGTCACCTGCCAATCCCACTCCCCTTCAAAGAGATGAGGGAGTTCCACCTCCAGAATAGGCACCGAGAGCAGCCCGGGCGACACGGAGATGACGGCCGCATCCGCCACCGGCTGGGCACGCACCTCTTCGCCCTCCGTCTCCACAAATGGCAGGCAGAAGAAGCCTTCTCCAGGGATGGCGTTGCCCATGATCTGCAACATCAAGGGCCGCCCCTGCCTAAGGCAGTGAGCCAAAGCATGGCCCTCCTCGTGACAGACGATGCACAGCGGCTTGAACATGCACATGTTCTGGTAGTGGCCAACCCGACCACACTTGAAGCACTCTGGCCCGTCGGACTCCTACACCGGAATGGGCGCCTCCGCCGAGACCTTGTTAGCCAACGGCCCCTCCATCAAGGCCAATAGCGCCCGCTTGGAGTCCGCCGCACTCCCCCCTTCTCCTTCTGCTTCTTGGCATAGGGATCCCAAATCTTTCGCCGTGGTGAGGGTGTTGGATCTCTTTCCTCTTGAGCTCTTTCTTCTGCTCTAGCCCCCGCCGCATGTACTCCTCCTTCTTCTTCTTCTCGCGCTTGCGCTCCTCCTGCTTCTTCTACTCTTGCTCAGCGAGCCACCATGGAGGAGGCAGCCGCCACCCTCCGTCGGGCCCGACACCATCTTGGATTGCGCCTGCGCCCAGAGATCTAGCTCGCGCTGTGTAACGCCCCGAGACCGATGTGCCAGGTGTCCTCCAGTTATTCGCTGTTGTTGCCTTGTCATTTGCTTGCGTGTTGCATCTTATCATGTCATCATGTGCATTGCATCATCATGTTTTCAAAACTTGCATCCGTCCCGGTCTTCTCGTTCCGTCCGTTGTCCGTTCTGAGCCCAGACACACTTGCACGCGCCCGCGGCATGTCCGAAATAGTATTTTATAAGTGGCCGGAAAATGTTCTCAGAGTGGGGTGAAAGTTGGCACGCGGTGTTGTTTTGTTGTTAGTACGTCGCTCGCCAAGTTTCATCGCATTCGGAGCTCGTTTGATAGCCCAACCGTTAAATATAGCGGCAATAGTAGCCGGTTTAACGTCGGACGTTTTCGGTCTCCGGAAACAGTCGCCGGGCCTCTCTCTCTATTCTTCTCTCAGCTCGAGCCCTTTTGCACAGCCCACAAGTTCCAACCGACCCCTCGCGCGCGTCCGGGAATTGTCCCGAACCCGAACCGAGCTGTTGCCACCGTTGTATCCGGATCATCCCCTAACGTCTACAAAACGTCACCATTTTCTTATTTGGACTTCCTACCTATTTTATTCGCGATCGTCCGATTGCGATCGGAGGGTCCTAATAGCCCCTAACCAAAAATCCAGTGCTTTATATATAGACACCTAACCCTAAATGCCGTCCCATCCGTCAAATCTTTCCCCTGCCAAGTCGGCCGCCGCCACCCTCTCCCTTGGGATCACTCCCGATCCAAAAATCCCCTCAGCCAACCACATCTCCTCGATCCAAATCCTCCCCGATCCAAGTCCCTCGTTTTCTTCACCGAGCCAACCAGCCACCACCGATCCTCTTCCTTGGGATCCATCCCCTCCCGATCCACCAACCACAGCCAGACTCCAGCCTCTCCCGCTCGAGGGCTCCCGAGCTGCACCAGGCCCCAAGCCGCCTCGAGCTCCCCTCGCCTCCACCTCGTCACTGCATCGCCTCACCGGAGCTGCCTCCCCCGCCGGCGAGCACCTTCACCAGGTCGCCTCCGGCCAGGTCGCGCCACCCCTGCCTTCTCCTTCTCCCTCTTGTTCTCTCCCTCGCCTCACCTCTCTCCCTATCTGTCTCCAGGGACACGAACCAGCAAGCCATGGGCGCCCGAAGCATGGACTCCCGCTGCCTCGGCCCCAATCTGGACCGGATCCCCTCTCCTCCGCCGCCCTTGACCGCTCCTGCCGGATCCCGCCGGCTGGGCCCCGTCCCCGGCCACCGGTGCCCTTGCCGGAGACCACCCGCAACACCAGCCGCTGCCCCTGCTTTCTCTCGTTGGAGACAGACGAGCGCCACGACCGCTTCAGCCGCTGCTCTGCTTCCGTTGATCGCAGCCACCCAAGGCCAAGCTCGCGCGCCTCCTCACCCCGACGGCCTCCTCCCCACCGAACCGGGCCGAAGCCCACTGGGTGAGGCCACACACTCCCTAGCGCCTCCTGTTTTTTTCCTACTGTTGGGCTTGCCCAGATTCGGCCCGCATCGTTTTTTTCAGTTCTGGGCGATTTTATCTAATTTCCAGGAGCCTGTCAGTTTTGCAGAAAAGTCCCTGTTCTTCATGCATTTAATAACTCACTAACCGTGCATCGGATTAAAATGTTTTATATATGAAACTTGCTCAGAATTTTGTGTAGATTAATAATATCCAACTTTCATCTATGTTTGAAATGTCTAAAATGATGTTTGTTTAATTTTGCTCCTATGCCATGTTAAAATGATTTAATTCATAACTAAATAACCGTAGCTCCGATTTAATTAATCTTTATATGTAAATGGGGTAGAAAAATGCCTAGTTTAACATGGTGCTTTCATCTTGCATGTTTAACAACTTTAAAATTGTGTTTAGGGCAGAACAGTACCAAACCTTAAAATATGCACATGGGGAGTTTCCGGACTTGTTGGTTGTTGTTCCGGCCTCATTTAAACTTGCCTAGAGTAAGTAGTTTCGTCATGCTTCACCTCTTGCCATGTTAATCAACATTTAATTTTGTTGGGGTACATAAACGAGAGAGAACTAAATAATTGATGTGGTGTTTTTTCAATATGCATCCCGATGCATATTGAGCTCCACTTATTTTGTAGGATTGTTTGTGCACTTTGCCATGTCATGCCTCATAAACCGGACATGCATCATATTTGTTTGTGCATCATGCCATGTCTTTGTGGTGGTTGTTTACTAGGTTGTTTGCTCTTTTCCGGTGTTTCTTCTTCGGGTTGGTTCCGATAACGTCGCGTTTGTGAGGACCCGTTCGTCTACGTCCGTTTGTCTTCTTCATGGACTCGCTCCTCTTCCTTGCAGGATCTCAGGCAAGATGATCATACCCTCGAAATCACTACTATCTTTGCTATGCTAGTTTGCTCGCTCTTTTGCTATGCCATTGCTACGATGCCTACCACTTGCTTGCCAGCCTCCCAAATTGCCATGTCAAACCTCTAACCCACCATGTCCTAGCAAACTGTTGATTGGCTATGTTACCGCTTTGCTCAGCCCCTCTTATAGTGTTGTTAGTTGCAGGTGAAGATTGAAGTTTGTTCCTTGTTGGAACATGGAGATGTTGTTTCTTGTTGGAACATGTTACTTGTTGGGATATCACAATATATAACTTGTTGGGATATCACAATATATATTATTTAATTAATGCATCTATATACTTGGTAAAGGGTGGAAGGCTCGGCCTTATGCCTGGTGTTTTGTTCCACTCTTGCCGCCTATTTTCCGTCATATCGGTGTTATGTTCCCGGATTTTGCGTTCCTCACGCGGTTGGGTAATAATGGGAACCCCTTGACAGTTCGCCTTAAGTAAAGCTCCTCCAGCAATGCCCAACCTTGGTTTTACCATTTGCCTCACCACCACCAACTTTTCCCTTGGGAGTCGCTCTCTCGAGGGTCATATTTATTTTAACCCCCCCCCCCGGGCCAGTGCTTGTCTAACTGTTGGTCCGATATGGGCAGCCTGCGGGGCCACCTCGGGGAAACTTGAGGGCTGGTTTTACTCGTAGCTTGACCTATCCGATGTTGCCCTGAGAACGAGATATGTGCAGCTCCCATCAGGATGTTGGCGCATCAGGCGGTGTTGCTGGTTTAGTTTTACCCTGTCAAAATGTCTTGTTGTACCAGGATACCGAGTCTGATCGGAATGTCTCGGGAGGAGGTCTATTCCTTCGTTGACCGTGAGAGCTTGTGATGGGCTAAGTTGGGACACCCCTGCAGGGATTTGAACTTTCGAAAGCCGTGCCCGCGGTTATGGGCAGATGGGAATTTGTTAACGTCCGGTTGTAGAAAACCTAAAGTTGACCTTAATTAAAATATATCAACAGCGGGTGTAACCGTGATGATCTCTTTCCGGCGGAGTCCGGGAAGTGAACACAGTTGTTGGAGTTATGCTTGACGTAGGTTGTTATAGGATCACTTCTTGATCATAGATTTCTCGATCGTGCTTTGCCCTCTCTTCTCGCTCTCTTTTGTGTATGATAGCCACCATATATGCTAGTCGCTTGCTGCAGCTCCACCTCATACCTTTACCTTACCCGTAAGCTTAAATAGTCTTGATCGCAAGGGTGCGAGATTGCTGAGTCCCCGTGGCTCACAGATACTTCCAAAACCAGCTTGCAGGTGCCGATGAGTCTGTGCAGATGACGCAACCAAGCTCAGGAGGAGCTCGATGAAGATCTTGTCCTTTGTGTGGTTTCGTTCTAGTTGATCAGTAGTGGAGCCCAGTTGGGGTCGATCGGGGACCTTGTCGCATTTGGGGTTCTTTTTTTATTTTGGGTCCGTAGTCGGACCTTGATTGTATTTGTATGATGTAATGCTTTATTCATGTAATTGTGTGAAGTGGCGAGTCTAAGCCAACTATGTACCTCTTTCCCTTATGTATTACATGGGTTGTGTGAAGATTACCTCACTTGCGACATATGCCTTCAATGCGATTATGTCTCTAAGTCGTGCCTCGACACGTGGGAGCTATAGTCGCATCGAGGGCGTTACACGCTGATGCTCAGCCGCCGGATCCAGCAACGGCATGGCTAGCTTCTCCACGCGTCGGTCCGCGCAGGGGTCCCATCCGCACCACGGCCGCGAACGAGCTCACGAGGGGAGGAGGGGGAGTGGATCGAACGAGGCGACGAGCGACATGCCCGAAGCGTCGCACTTGCGAGGGGGAGGCTGGAAACCCTAAAGTGAGATCTAGGGCACCCCTCGACAGCCACAGCCACTTATAAGGGGAGGGGCGGTCGCTCCTCCACCTCCGCGTTGGGCCTCGGCCCGACCGCTTGAGCACGCGCGACCAGCGGCCCGGGTAGGCCCGGTCCAGCGACAAGCACGCACCCCGGCACCAAAGACTGGGTGGTGGGCACAGCCGCAGCTGGGCCCCCCTGGCCCAAGCGATGGGAGATTGGGCCACTCCTCCCGGCCCAACTAGGAATCGGGCCCAGCAGCATGAGCCAGTGGAACCGTAGCCAGAGCGCGCGTCTCCTTGGCAGGAACCTCTCCGCCGTCGCCGTCACCGTCGACCCCTGTCAACGCCGACGAGCTCGCAACGACAGCGGAGGGCAGCAGCACCGCCTGGCCACTCCGCCCCGGTGCCGCCAGGACGCACGAGCGGCCCTCTGGGCCCGCATCTGCGCCACTGGGCGGTCTCTAGACCTTCGCCGCCACACGACGGCCGCCAAGCCTGTAACGCCCCGTATGTAACTTGCCATAATTGTACTCCAACTCTTGCCATTTTCGGCACTAATTTATGATATTCCTCGTTGTTGGGTTTTGTCGTCGTGTTGCTTTTGTCTTCGTCATGCATCTCATATCATGTCATCATGTGCATCACTTTTGCATACGTGTTCATCTCATGCATCCGAGCATTTTCCCCGTTGTCCTCTTTGCATTTCGGCACTCCTATGTCCTCCGGCGTCTCCTTTTACCTCTTTTCGTGTGCGGGTGTTAAACGTTCTCAGATTCGACCGAGACTTGCCAAGCGGCCTTGGTATACTACCGGTAGACCGCCTGTCAAGTTTCGTGCCATTTGGACTTCGTTTGATACTCCAACGGTTAATCGAGGAACCATAAAGGCCCCGTGTGTGTTGCAGCCCAACACCTCTCCAAAGTGGCCCAAAACCCATCTAAACCCCCTCCATCCTCTCGGTCATTCGATCACGATCGCGTGGCCAAAAACCGCACCTCATTTCGAGTCTCCTAGCTCCTTCTATGTATAAATAGGTGCCTCCCCCCAAAAATCCCGGATCAAACCCTAGTCTCCCCCTTCCTCCGCGCGCCGGACACGTCCGCCCGGCGCTGGACGCGTCCGCACTGCCGCCCGGACCAACCAGGAACCGCCACGTGGGCAGCCCGCACCCACATCGTCGCCGGCCCGCCCGAGCTCGGGTCGGGCCCCCCAAGCCCGGCGCGCGCCGCCCCGCCGCCGCACTGCTCGCCACCGTCTGCCCTCGCCGGCGCCGCGCGCCACCGGCGCCCTACGCCGCTGCCGCGCCCGGCCGCGGCCTCCTCCGCCTCCCCGCGCCGGAGTCCGGTCGGATCCGGCGAGATCCGGCCCGGATCCGCCATCTCCGGCGAGGTCCGCCCGTTTCCCCGCCATCTCCGACGAGTCCCGCGCCAACGAACCTCGGATACCGTGCCCGTTGAATTTTACCTTGAGGTCTATTATTTCCACTAAGTCCCCAGTTTTCAGTATTTTTAGGCATTTTCATCATGTCATATATTTGCATCTGTAGCTCTGTTTCGTGCGTGCAATATATCAAATTGTTCGTCTCGATGTGTACTTCATTTCATTCCTTTGCACCATGTTCATTTGAGTTCATCTTGATGCCCTAAATGTTGTTGCAAGAGTGCTATGTAATGTTAGGTTCTGATTCTTATCAGATTATGGACATTTGTCATTTTTGCCATGTTTAATGTGTGCCTCCTATGAACTTGAACCCTACATGTGTTTTGGGCTATGCCATGCCATCTCTATAGGGGTGTATGACATGTATTTTTGTGATCAATGTGGTGACTAGCAAAAGCATGCAAAGTAGCTCTGGTAATGTTGTTGATTTCAGGGACTTAGAATTCTTCTAAGTCATTTCCCTGATGTTATTTTTATGCCATGTATTCTTGTTGCTACGGAGTGACCCATGCCTCTTTTGAGCATGTTCAGTAAGGATGATTTTGAGATGTTGTTATGTTCTATCCATCCATGTCTTTGTTTGCAATTATGGAGCACCCTAGCATGACTCAATCTTGCTCTACTTTTGCTAAAAAAAGTTCCTGGCAGATTGTTTACGTGTTAATCAATTTTTCCGAGGTTGTTGTAGTTGATCCAAGCATGCTATGAGAGTGTTATTGCCATGGTTAGCTTATTTATCATGTCTACTTGCTGGGTGTATGCTTAGATTGTCATGCAATGCCTTGTGGTGAGTGCATCGAGCTTGCAAACATGCCTACGTAACTCTGTTTTTGCCATGTTCCAGTTTTCTGCTAAGTCTGAATCTGTTAACGAAACTTGCTATGTTTACATGTGTGCCATTGTATCTTCTGATCCTTTTTGGCTTATGGTCAGTAAGGGGCTTTTGTTATATGCTTTAAGTAGTTTCATGCCATGCCTTGCTTTGCCATGATATGTTCCTGTAGCATGTTGTTATCTTGCTCTAAACATTGCTTCCTGATGTTAAATCCTGACATGTTGTTATTTTCACTAAGTCTGTGAACCTGATATCTTCTGCACTTTTGTCATGCTTGTTTGAACCTACTATTGTGTGATTTAGCCGTAGCTCAGTGTTCATATTTTGTCAAGAATCTTGAGTGGATCACTGCCATGTGCTTTGTTGCTATGTTAGAGTGCAGTAGCTTATTATTTTTGATGCATTTAGATGGCATCGTGCTGTTAATCGCAGCTTTGTACCATTATTGTTTTGCTTTCCATTTGCAAATCGTGCATCCGATTCTAGTGATCTTTATATCGATTTCGACCGAAATCAACTCATCTTTCCAGAGACTCTTGGTTTTCAAAGTTGAGGCCTGGTTCAATCTTTCCTTTCCGAAGCACGCATATGCATTGCATATCACATCCCGCATATCATGCCATGTTTTGCATCATGTTGCTTGCGCATTGCACCGTGGTTGATTGTGTTTCCCTTTGCTTGTGTTCTTGCTTTGGGTATAGCCGGGAGACGAGTACGTAATCGAGGAACCCGTTGAGTACGCTTACGAGGATCAAGCTTACGTCAACTCGGAGAACTTTGCAGGCAAGATGACCATACCCTCGAAATCACTTCTATCTTTGCTTGCTAGTTGCTCTCTCTATTGCTATGCCTATGCTACGATACCTACCACTTGCTTATCATGCCTCCCATATTGCCATGTCAAACCTCTAACCCACCTTGTCCTAGCAAACCGTTGTTTGGCTATGTTACCGCTTTTGCTCAGCCCCTCTTATAGCGTTGTTAGTTGTAGGTGAAGATTGGAGTTTGTTCCTTGTTGGAACATGTTTATTGTTGGGATATCATTATTATATCTTGTTTACTTTAATGCATCTATATACTTGGTAAAGGGTGGAAGGCTCGGCCTTATGCCTGGTGTTTTGTTCCACTCTGGCCGCCCTAGTTTCCGTCATACCGGTGTTATGTTCCTTGATTTTGCGCTCCTTACGCGGTTGGGTTATAATGGGAACCCCTTGACAGTTCGCCTTGAATAAAACTCCTCCAGCAAGGTCCAACATTGGTTTTACCATTTTCCACCTAGCCTTTTTCCGTTGGGTTTCATGGACTCAAGGGTCATCTTTATTTTAACCCCCCCCCCCGGGCCAGTGCTTCTCTAAGTGTTGGTCCGAACTGGGCGATGTCCGGCGCCCCCTGGGCAACCAGGGTCAATGCCAACCCGACGTCTTGCCCATCCGGTGTGCCCTGAGAACGAGATATGTGCAGCTCCTATCGGGATTTGTCAGCACATTCAGGCGGCTTTGCTGGTTTAGTTTTACCATTGTCGAGATGTCTTGTAACCGGGATTCCGAGTCTGATCGGGTTGTCCTGGGAGAAGGAATATCCTTCGTTGACCGTGAGAGCTTGTGATGGGCTAAGTTGGGACACCCCTGTAGGGTTTTGAACTTCCGAAAGCCGTGCCCACGGTTATGGGCAGATGGGAATTTGTTAATGTCTGGTTGTAGAAAAACCTGGAACTTAACTTAATTAAAATGGATCAACAGCGTGTGTAGCCATGATGGTCTCTTTTCGACGGAGTCCGGAAGAGAACACGGTCTCGGGTTATGCTTGAACGTAAGTAGTCTAGGATCACTTCTTGATCATAGATTCTCGAACGTGCTTTGCCTTCTCTTCTCGCTCTCAGTTGCGTAAGTTAGCCACCATATTGCTAGTGCTTGCTGCAGCTCCACCTCATACGTTTTCCCTACCTATAAGCTTAAATAGTCTTGATCGCGAGGGTGTGAGATTGCTGAGTCCCCGTGACTCACATATTACTTCCAAAACCAGATGCAGGTGCCGATGATACCATTCCAGGAGATGCAACTGAACTCAAGTGGGAGTTCGATGAGGACTCAGGACGATACTACGTTTCCTTTCCAGACGATCAGTAGTGGAGCCCAGTTGGGGTGATCGGGGATCTTATGCATTTGGGGTTGTCTTTATTTTGGTTCCGTAGTCGGACCTTGATTGTATCTGGATGATTGTAATGCTATATTTATGTTATTGTGTGAAGTGGCGATTGTAAGCCAACTATGTACCTCTTTCTTATTCAGTACATGGGACGTGTAAAGATTACCCCTCTTGTGACATTGTCTACAATGCGGTTATGCCTCTAAGTCGTGCTCCGACACATGGGAGATATAGCCGCATCGTGGGTGTTACAATGCCCACCAGGTGCAAAAGCACGCCAACGGCCAGCCTTGAAGGAGCCCCCTAGCTCCTCCGCAAGGGCAACAAAGTCACGCACCGAGCAACCTTCTCGAGGGCTCGGCGAACCCCCACCGCGCACCTGGTTGCTTACCTGATTTTCGTCCTCTTCTTCTGTGTCGGAGTCGGCGCCCACCAGAGCCCAGAACCTGCTGCCCAAGGGGGACACCGGTCCTGGGAGCTGCCCGCCTGGTACCGGACTTCGCTACGTGCGCCCCTCTGCTGGCTACACCGTCGTCCGCCGTCGCGGCCCCATGGGGCAAGCGCGAGGCATCACCGCTGGAGTCGGCCCCCGAGTCGCCTACCCGTACTAGAGCTGTTGGGTCGCCCATCCAGGCCTCCAAATACATCTAATTAACAATTATCTTGCTTTATTTATAAAACGGGGTGAAATCCTTTTTCAGTAATAGCTGGGCAGTAGCATGGCATGGATCATTACAAACATGGAAACAAAGCAATCATATGAACTCATACTTGGATATTGGGTAGGATGTGTCATTTAACGTGAACAAACCATTGGTATCCTAAGCTGAAGACTTTTGGAACCAAAAAACCCAGAACCAGTCCCAATCACTTGGACGACAGTACCTGCAACAAACTAAGAGCGGAAAACAGCATTAGCAGGAGCCTGAACTGAATGCAAACATTCAGTGGATAAGGAAATTTTACAACAAATTTGAAGATGAAGGGGCAATCTAGTGGGGAAGCATAGCTCCTGGGATGCTATGGCCGTAGGAAGAAGTGGAAGGGGTAAAATAACCAGGGAATGGGACAGAGCATATGTAGGAAGAGCAGTCAACTTGTAACTGATCTGACCTCTTGACCTCCACCATCGGTCACCATCGCATCTCCACTCCATTAATTTCCTGCAGGAACTGCTGGTCTACTCCTCACCTGAAGGATGGATGAATTCCAATCGCGCAAAACATGGCAGGTGAGAATTCATCGCATTGCCAAGAGCCATCTGTCACGATTCGGCCCATCCATCGAGTCACTCTGCGTCGGCTAGATTGTCCAGCCAAGCCCAGAGCTCAGTCAAGGGCCTGCCAACCCGCCCCGTCCTAATCGTAGCGTCGGCCGCTCGGCGAGGTCACTCTATTTTACTTTCGCCACTCTTATATAGTACTCCATCTATTTCTTTATATTAGGTGTATTTATTTGGCAAAATTGTGTATATCATAGCTTGCTAGGGACATAGCTATCATGACCACATAATTCATGCGCCGTGATCTGTGCTGAACTTGTGAGGGTGAAATCAAAGAGGTGTTTGTGGTGTGCTTTGCAGCCCATGTGCCAGATAAAAGCTATGCCACTGTCAGGATGTAGCGGTCCATGCTATTGTACGTGAGTAGAAGGAGGGGGGCAAGGCTCGGCAGAAATCACATATTTGACCTAATGGCGAAATCAAATCACAAAATGACCTGCTCTCGAAAAAATTTCACAATGGTGACCCTTTTATGTGGCGCCCGACAGCTAGGCGCCACACACTACTATGCAGCGCCTCGGACTGAGGCGTCGCACCTCCTGCCAGCGTGGCATCCCTGGTCCAGTTGCGGCCCCACAGACAACACTGCAGCGCCTAAGGCTTGGGCGCCACACTGTGTAAAGTGCAGCACCTATTGCTTGGGCGCTGCACATTGACTTAAGCCCCATCGTGCCAGCCCCTCCCAGACAGTTCTTCCCCATCTGAGGAAGTTGCTCTCTGTACAGAGAGCGGTGGCGGCGCCCCCTTCGGATCCCCCTACACACACCTCTCAGATCTGAAGTTTTGAGGCCCGGATTTGATCTCCAATCCCTCCTACTAGGTAACCTCCTCCGTTCCCTTTCTTTTCCTCCATAAATTCGTTGCAATTTTAGGGATTTGCCCAAGATTAGGTGGAACCTTTGATTTGCTAGGTTTGGATCTTTGTTTGCCAAAGATTAGGTGGAGCCTTTGATCCCCCCCCCACACACACACACTATATGATTCTTGTTAGTGAAACCTAGATTGTATATTTTTTTAGATATATATGAGATGCCTAGTTTTGTAGATAATTATGAGATGTTGAGTTTTGTAGCTATATGTGAGATGTTGAGTTTTTTAGATATATATTAAATGTTGAGTTTATTTGAAATATGAGATGTTGATTTACTTGAACACATATGACATACTAGATATATATGAGAATTTACAATCATTTATTCATTGTGTGAGAAGGAGATGTTGAGATTCTTGTAGATGAATACATATGAGATGTTTAGATGAACACATATGAAATGTTGAGTGTTTACCGATATTTGAGATGAACTCATATATGTTTATTGTTTGAAATTTGTAAGGATGGTTTGGCTTCTCGACAATGTCTACGACACGAAACACCGGGCCTACATGATGCACGAGAAGGATATGGTAATAACGAGTAATCTAAATTTTTTGCAAATTTGCCTTAAGTTGAAATTTACATGCCCTAAGATTTGTCATTACTTGTTTTTTGCAGAAGCTTGAACCTCTGAAGATTCGGTATCACGGGGTCTCTGGTCCTGCCATGCCTTACGATGAGCAGTACACACCGTACATCAAGCAGGCAGGACTACTCCCATGGATTCAGTTGGTCAGCCGGTCTGCGCCGAATCTGAACGCTCCACTGGTGTCCACTCTTGCTGATTGGTGGAGGCCGGAGACGCACAGTTTCCATCTTCGGACTAGGGAGATGACCGTGACGCTCGAGGATGTCTAGTTGATCACCGGTCTTGCTATCGACGAGAGACCTCTCTGTATGAGCACCGATTCTGATGGGTGGCGCGAGCAGATGATTGCCCTTATCGGTATGGCTCCTACCGAGGCTGAGGCTGAGGCTGATGTAGAGGAGGGAGAAGATAAGAACAAGAGGGAAAGGAAAGCAGTCGGAGCTGCTTTCACGTGGATTCAAAATAACTTTGCGAAGTGCCCTGCGGATGCCACTGATGATGTGATCCAGACACATGCTCATGTCTATATGTGGTACGTTGTCTTGAGGACTTTGTTTCCTGACTCCACGGGCAAGAACGCTCCATGGATGTGGCTGAAGGCGTTGACCATCTTCGATAGCAAATGGAGCTGGGGTACAGCGACTCTTGCGTACTTGTACCGACAGGTAGTTGGTTTGTTTTGTTATCAACTCATTTGTTCATTACCAATGCATCCTTGCTGTTAACTTAACATTGTTTTTCTTTCATATACAGCTAGACGATGCGTGTCGCAGGATCACAGATAGTGCAGGCATTGGTGGTAATATGCTTCTACTTTCTGTATGGAGCTGGGAGCGTCTGCATGTTGGACGCCTGTAGCGACCCGACCTCAGACGGTCAATTCTCTGTGTATCTACGCTATCCCTGGATCGGTATGCTAGCACACACAGTACTCAATGTATATATCAAAGTGCAATCACATGTATAAGTAACGAAAAACTGATATATATATATATATATATATATATACCTTAAGAATCTCAGCGGAAATAGGCAAACGGGTGTGAAGTCCCATCAACGCCATTGGCAAGTTGAGTGCGGACCGTAACCCTATCGTACAACTTACTCGTCAGATAATACCTGCAACATAATATGTTGCAGCCGTGTAGGTCAGTACGTTGAATGTACTGGCAAGTAACACCACAAGACATGAATAAATGTCCTATTTATACATGCATTATGGCTGGTGGATGGTTCTAAATTTAATTTGCATAAAGCTGATTTTTCCCTATCATCAAAAGAATATCATATTGTTACTACATAATTCATCATAATATGATTGAGATGGTTGCTCCATTCAATCTATACCCAAATTCATTAAAACCCATTAGATTATTTAGAGTGATGAGACTGCTCAATTCCCACTTTCCAGATGCTCAAATTGTCCATAACCAGGGACACGGCTAATCGATTAGTTTTACACTCTGTAGAGTTTTGCACACTTTTCCCCACAAAACTCAATCACCACCTTTGTAGTCCTCACACTGCCTGGTGTTTCAGAGCCGGAAGATCGAGACATAGTCTTTCTGAAGTGTTCTCTCTTAACTCTGGGTAGACCGGTACACCTACATATATAACTACATCTGCTAGTCTACCACTGTAAGAGGTCACACGACGTACTCAACTAAGCCAGAGCCCATAATAGCTTGTGGCTGTGCAGGTAAGCTTCTAGTCATGAAAAATTGATGAATCCCTTTGAGCCTGGGTGTCAGTCCATAGGGTGATCACACGGGTACTCCGGGGTCCCCTGGGCAAGTCCACTGGTTTCTCTAGGGTGCCCGGGCAAGTCCACTGGTTTCTCCAGGGTGCCCCTTACCAATCCACCCAGATGTGTGTTAACGTTGCCACCTTAAGGTTACCCTTAATTATTATATCACTCGCAACTTTCATGATCTCACATACCAATCCCCATCTACAATGGCATAGAAAAATCCCTACAACGTTGGCGACAAAGAAGTACAGGCTCAGACCTACCTCATTGCACTACTAGGTTTATAATATAGCCAACTAACATATTCATGCAAACCCTACATCAAAGGACTAAATGCATATATAAAACATAGGTATAAAAGAGCATGATCAAGATGTAACTTGCCTTGTATTGTTGATGAAGATGAAATATTCTATTGAGTCGTCTCTCCTTCTCGTTATGATATATCTAACGATATAAGAAAGTACTTTAACACACAACAACATCCAAATAAAGATCCAAATAAAATATTCAAATTACAATACAAAATAAAAAAACATTCCTACATAAGTTGCTAGGACTTGGTTACGGGTTGAGATAAGATCGAGAATGAAAATATGATATAGGTTTTGTACTAGGGTTGGGTCAAAGTGAAGATCACGGGCTGAAGAGTTGTGAGGCAAGGTTCTACAACAAAATCTAATGAAAATGGTAGATGGAGTTTGTGGCATAAAGGTTTATGTTACAAAATGTATGTAACATCTCGTGAAGTCTAAATTTATTAATGATAGCATATGACCAAAGAGGTTCCTAATGATCTTCTCAAGAAAGCTGAATCATGAATCAAATTAAACTAATGATGAAATTGAATTACGATAAAAGAAAAACTATATGAAGTGTTAAGGTTGAAACGGTGGCTAGACAGAGGTGAACGATTGGGAAAAAATTCTAACAGCGAGATATGGACCGAAAGATCAATTTTTGCTAAAGGAAACATTTTCAAAAGAATTACAGATTAATAGATATAGCAAAAATACTTAAATACAAATTTTAAATTTGTATCAAAATTAATTTACCAAAAGTGAAATTTTTTTGTCTCATGATTCACCCTGTGCGTTCGGTTTATTCGGTTTACATGGTTCGATTTATACGGTTTTTCAGTTTGTACAGTATTAATACTTCGGTAAATATGGTTCGGTTTCGGTATATACGAAATTATTTCGGTATGGTTTCGGTATATACCATAAAAACCAAAGTTGACGCGAATTTGGAAATGACGTAATAATAATTAGCAAATTTATGACTCAAAACACATACTATTCTACACAAATAGTATATGACTATATATATTAATATATATATGCATGCATTGATTCATCTGTTGATGGTTATGGACGTGCTTAGCATTTTAAAAATAGAAAAATGACTATGTTACAAGAAAAAATTACGTGCTTAGTAGTGCATTTGACTCATGTACAAGAAAAATGACAACTTGTATGGTTGTTCATCTCAAGAAATATAAATTTATTTTTACTTCAGTTTATTCGGTTAACCGTTCGGTTTTCCAGTATATACCATAAAAACCAAGTTCAAATCGGTATGAAAAGTTCATACCATACCGAAACCAGAAACCATAAAAACCATAAAATTGGTTTGGTTCAGTTTATTTTCGGTATGGTTATTCGGTTCGGTTTTTAAATGCACAGAGTGACTCATGATAAACTTCGTGTTTCAACGAATCTATGCATATAAAATTTGTCTAATTCGGACTTACGGTCTAGGAGATATGAATTTCCGAAGTTTGAGTATTTTTCTGAAAAACAATTACGGGATTTACACATTGCTCACCGGAGTTTTGCCGGAGTTTCGTCGAAGTTGGAGAAGAAAAGGTTCCGACGTCAACGAGTGTCCGAACGGCGGAGAGGAGGCCGAGGCGAACTTGGGAGATGCAGAGGTGAGACCGTCCTCGTCCTCGGGGGCGGTGGAGAAGCCATCAGAGTTGCGAAAACGGGTAAATCCCGACGAGCAATACCTCTCGGAATAGAGTGATATAAAGAGGGGTTTTCAGGGAGACGGGTGAGGGCTTCAAGGCGCACCTAGGCGTCCTATTTATAGTGGCCGAGGCAGCCGGTACAGGGAGATCAAACGAGCTCATTGTGGCCTCTAATGACGGATTGATTCTGGAACAATTAAGACATCAAAGTGGATTTTAATCCTCTGAATGGGTTCTCCATGCAATACAAAAGATCTTTCGTGTTGATAAGAAGTGGAAAGAGCGAACGTTTCAAGTGCTAGAGGGAGAGGAAGATGTACAGGTGCCATGGCTGTTTCTGTTCTCCTCCAGATTGAAACGTACAGACGAGGAAGAAGGGGTTCCTGGACTTGGGCTAAGAAAACAATAAGATGGGCCTTAGTGGGGAACTAGGCCCAGGGGGAAAATGGAAAGAGAGACAAAAAAATAGAAGTGGGCCTGGTCCAAATAGGCTTGGAACATAATTACAAAATAATATATATTTTTGTGCAAAAGTTTTAAAACAGCAAATAAAATAAATGTTTACATACATGTAATTATAATTTGGTGCCTACAAAATATTATTTGTGTGCATAAGCTAGAATACATTTTTTATGACATAAGGACAATTGTAAATTAACAAAAGGACAATTGTACCATATTAAATATTTCCAAATATATTTTTGGAGAAGTCACATTATCTCCTCTCATTAAATTATTTGATTAATTTGGAAATATTTAAACGATAGTAAAACTCCAAATAATATAAATATTTCAATTGGAACTCCAAAATCCAAACAAACTCCATATGAAATATTCATCCACCACATTTGAGAAAGTCATCTTATTCTCACTCCAAAATTGTGATTGTGGTTTCCAATATTTCAAAAAAAAGTTAAACAAGAATTAAAGCCCTTTGATTTTCTTGAATAAACTTCCCCAACCATAGTTTTATTTATTGGAAAAAATGTTACCCAACTTTTATAACATGATTAGAAAAAGTTTTAAACAAGAACTCAAAATGTTTTAATTCTCGTGAAAATAAAATAATTTCACACAATCCATCACACAACAATCAAACAAACAATACTATTTATTTATTTAATATAACATTCCAAAATATAGAATTTTGGGATGTTACAAACCTACCACACTTAAAATGAATCTCGTCCTCGAGATTCGGAAAGGCTAGAAAGAAAAGGTTAGGGTTGGTGTCTCCTTGCAATTCCATTGATCATCATGAAGGTCTCGGGTGCTACCACATTTAAAATAAACTCATGCACCACCTCTATAGTGTTGACAACACATTTCTCCTCAAATTTCTTGTAATAACTCCTTCATTGATGCTCTCATGTTAGAGGCATAACATTTCCTTCAATATCCTAGGTCTTTGCATCAAAATGAAATTCTGCCGAGACGGGATCTTCTCATCTGACAGGTCTAGCGCCAATGCTAAACAACTAGCGAAAAATCTCATGGAGGTCTGCCACTACTGGTTCCCTGCAAGAAATGGGTATTGGCTTCATTCTCACTGTGTAACCTACGATTGGCAACAGCTACCATGTACATGGGTTTATCATCATACCATTCTAAGGCTTAATCAAGGCTTCAATGGGCGTCGACACTTCACTATGGGTAAGTCACTCAGATTTACCATTCCAAATAACAAGAGCGAATGATAAGAGTAAGTCGTCATGGTGGCCAAGCCATGTCACACCCAAATCATTACTCTATATAAGATTTAGTGAATCTCGCATCCTAACACTCGGGCATCCTCACAGGCATTGCAGATTTTTCTTGTCCACAAACTGGGTTAGGATAAATCCATCGATTCTCCAAGCCAAACAGAAACAACTATCGTTTCACCAAAACCCTCTGGTTTTACGTATCCTCCTATGGAATAGCTATTGCTTGATCGGTAGACGTTTCATGGATCCTTCATAATTCTTCCTTCAACAAGACTATGCTTGTTCCTCGGTAAATCCTGGGCTTTTGGGTTATGGCCCACTTCCACACTTGTATAGATTTTACTCATCCTTGGAGTTACAACCGATCCATATTCTTCGGTAATTCTCATACTACTTCATTTCCTTCATCTCCTTGTGGTAACCAACATAACAAAGTCAAACTGCAACTTATACTTGTCCAGCTCCTTTCTACGGATCGGCATGAACAACACATTTCTTTCTCCTTTGACCCTGTGGTTTTATGAAATACTACCACACTTAAAATGAATTATACTAATTCATCCATAGACCATATTTCTCATATCCTCAAAAATGGTCAAAATCTAAGAGAGTGGCAACTCTTACAATTCAACATGGCACTGATGATTCAACTTTATTGATCCATGAAATATTACATTCTCCAGGACTTCCATTACATAGGTCAACTCAACCTACTCATGAAAATAAAATTGCTTCCTACTACTTATTACTGATATCATAATCTCGACTACTCAGTTTTAGCTTTCTTTTGATCCGAACATTCCCTAGCATAATGTCCCACTTCCTTACAGCGAAAACAAATGGCTTCCGACTTGTCTCGAGGCTTCCTTGTGATTTTATGGACTCCTTGGGTTCTTGGGTTCTTGTCCGAACATTCATTGTACTAGTGCCATGAGTTCTTGCACCTGATATGACTCAGGTCCTTCTCTGCAGAAATTGGGTTACTTTGGGCAGGTATTTGTTTCCTCTTCGGGGACTTCTTCGTACCAATCAGGGCTTCTATTTCATGTGGATCAAATTCCACTTCTTCTATCGGGAAGTATTCTGGATTCTCTTTTCTTTCCTCGGTGCAATACTGTGAAAAAAGTCCTTTTCTCCACATGAATAGCAGGCTTTGGAATAAAATCTGGTTAGGCCTTCTCCATCAGGGTCTTCAACATCGTCCTTCATCACAGGTTCTTTCATACCTTCTCAGAGGGCTTCCTTCATGCCTTCCGTCTGCTTCCGGGTAGTTTGTTGTACCACGGGATAAATGTGACACCGAGCAGGGTAGTGATCCGTTCCTTCACATAAGAAACATTTAACCTGCCAGGTTGGGCATTCTTCGGCTGGGTGATTTTCTTCACAATGTGGGCATCCGTCCTTGTGTTCTTTATGGGTGTGTCCAATTTCTCTGCAAATCTTACATGCACAAGGTTTCTTCATCATCTTACTATCGTAGGGCTTCCGAGTAAGACGAGACCTTAGCAGAGTTGTCTTGAATTCTTCCCAAGTCTTTGCTCCATTCCATCCTTGTATGGTTTGATGCATTTTCCACCATGTTGCGGCACTTCCTTCAAAGTACTGAAGAGCGTATGGTACTTCAT
This sequence comes from Triticum urartu, assembly GCF_003073215.2. Taxonomy (NCBI): domain Eukaryota; kingdom Viridiplantae; phylum Streptophyta; class Magnoliopsida; order Poales; family Poaceae; genus Triticum; species Triticum urartu. The sequence continues at coordinate 276,658,914 of NC_053025.1, forward strand.
CCTTTCTTTCAACAAGGTTGATCCTCAGGTGATTCTCCATGTTACGAATCCATTGCTCGGTCTCCAACTGAGTCTTGGGTCCCGAGAATTTGAGTACATCTTCATTCATAATCTATTGGGTCCAAGGGTTTTGAGATGAGATAGAGTTGGAGGAATAGAGAGATACACACATCACACAAGTCAATCATGATTCACACATTCATTCAATCAAACATTAATATAGTACTGCCGCCCACATAAGTTGGTATGGTCAGATACTCAAATCGTAAACATTCAAACTTATTTTCTCATGGTGGTCTACTACTAAACTAACTTCTCCAGATCTTGGTTCTGGTCTCCACGGGGCTTCTTCTGCTTGTGTTGGATATTCTCCAGTTCTTCAGCCAGACAATCTCTGTCGAGACGGAGTTTCCTATGGTGTCCCAGTATGTCTTGGAGTTGATTCTTGAGCTTCTGAATCTCAACATCTTTGGCATGAGCTATGGTCCTGCTATTCTCCAGTTCCTGATGAAGTTTACAAACTTCAAGGTCTTCCTCCGCATGCTTGGTTACCTCCAGCTTTTGGGCCTTGAGTTCTTCATGTAGTGCTTCCTTATCGAATAAGACTTCAAGAAGGTCCATCTAGAGGTTCTTGATGTAATGCTTCAAGTCTTGGTTATACACCGTCAGAGGTGAAAACTTCAGCTTTTGCTCCTTGGTCAGTAAGATATGTGCTCCACCAGCTTTCTGCCATCGAAACATTCCAAAACTGTTCTTGCTTAGATCATTACGATGACGATAGCACAGGCGTGCAATTGCATCATGAATGGCAGTGTTGATGCCCATATCCTTGTTGCGGGCTATCATCTCATATGTGATGTCTCCTTTCTTGGGGTCTCCTTGACGTCCAAAAATTCGAGTCTTAATGCCCCATGTTCTGCTTCTTCTCTTGTTCACCTTGATCTCCGGTATCGGCAACTTCAGCAGTTTGACCAGTACCATGAGGGTTGGACCACAAAGAACGTCCTTATAGTGCTCTCTGTTGTTCAGGGTGAAATTCTCCATCTAAAATTTAGAAATAAGAAGAGTTTTGGTCAAGGGTTTAAAAGATGAGGGAAAATTCCAAGGCAAAAATTGTTCTCTCGAGCTCTTGTGATACTAAGCCATTTCCTAGGGTCACGTCCTACAGTCAACATGTGCTCTGATACCATTTCTGTAGCGACCCGACCTCAGACGGTCAAGTCTCTGTGTATCTGTGCTATCCCTGGATCGGTATGCTAGCACACACAGTACATCAATGTATATATCAAAGTGCAATCACATGTATAAGTAATAAAAAACTGATATATATATATACCTTAAGAATCTCAGCGGAAACAGGCAAACGGGTGTGGAGTCCCATCAACGCCATTGGCAAGTTGAGTGCGGACCGTAACCCTATCATATAACTTACTCATCAGATAATACCTGCAACATAATATGTTGCAGCCGTGTAGGTCAGTACGTTGAATGTACTGGCAAGTAACACCACAAGAGATGAATAAATGTCCTATTTATACATGCATTATGGCTGGTGGATGGTTCTAAATGTAATTTGCATAAAGCTGATTTTTCCCTATCATCAAAAGAATATCATATTGTTACTACATAATTCATCATAATATGATTGAGATGGTTGCTCCATTCAATCTATACCCAAATTCATTAAAACCCATTAGATTATTTAGAGTGATGAGACTGCTCAATTCCCACTTTCCAGATGCTCAAATTGTCCATAACCAGGGACACGGCTAATCGATTAGTTTTACACTCTGCAGAGTTTTGCACACTTTTCCCCACAAAACTCGATCACCACCTTTGTAGTCCTCACACTGCCTGGTGTTTCAGAGCCGGAAGATCGAGACATAGTCTTTCTGAAGTGTTCTCTCTTAACCCTGGGTAGACCGGTACACCTACATATATAACTACATCTGCTAGTCTACCACTGTAAGAGGTCACACGACGTACTCAACTAAGCCAGAGCCCATAATAGCTTGTGGCTGTGAAGGTAAGCTTCTAGTCATGAAAAATTGATGAATCCCTTTGAGCCTGGGTGTCAGTCCATAGGGTGATCGCACGGGTACTCCGGGGTCCCCTGGGCAAGTCCACTGGTTTCTCCAGGGTGCCCAGGCAAGTCCACTGGTTTCTCCAGGGTGCCCCTTACCAATCCACCCAGATGTGTGTTAATGTTGCCACCTTAAGGTTACCCTTAATTATTATATCACTCGCAACTTTCATGATCTCACATACCAATCCTCGTCTACAATGGCATAGCAAAATCCCTACAACGTTGGCGACAAAGAAGTACAGGCTCAGACCTACCTCATTGCACTACTGGGTTTATAATATAGCCAACTAACATATTCATGCAAACCCTACATCAAAGGACTAAATGCATATATAAAACATAGGTATAAAAGAGCATGATCAAGATGTAACTTGCCTTGTACTGTTGATGAAGATGAAATATTCTATTGAGTCGTCTCTCCTTCTCGTTACGATATATCTAACGATATAAGAAAGTACTTTAACACACAACAACATCCAAATAAAATATTAAAATTACAATACAAAATAAAAAAACATTCCTACATAAGTTGCTAGGACTTGGTTACGGGTTGAGATAAGATCAAGAATGAAAATATGATATAGGTTTTGTACTAAGGTTGGGTCAAAGTGAAGATCACGGGCTGAAGAGTTGTGAGGCAAGGTTCTACGTCAAAATCTAATGAAAATGGTACATGGAGTTTGTGGCATAAAGGGTTATGTTACAAAATGTATGTAACATCTCGTGAAGTCTAAATTTATATAATGATAGCATATGACCAGAGAGGTTCCTAATGATCTTCTCAAGAAAGCTGAATCATGAATCAAATTAAACTAATGATGAAATTGAATTACGATAGAAGAAAGACTATATGAAGTGTTAAGGTTGAAACGGTGGCTAGACATAGGTGAACAATTAGGAAAAAAATTCTAACAGCAAGATATGGACCGAAAGATCAAATATTGCTAAAGGAAACATTTTCAAAAGAATTACAGATTAATAGATATAGCAAAAATACTTAAATACAAATTTTAAATTTGTGTCAAAATTAATTTACCAAAAGTGAAATACCTTTGTCTCATGATAAACTTCGTGTTTCAACGAATATGTGGATATAAAATTTGTCGAATTCGGACTTATGGTCTAGGAGATATGAATTTCCGAAGTTTGAGTATTTTTCTCAAAAACAATTACGGGATTTACACATTGCTCACCGGAGTTTCGCCGGAGTTTCGTCGGAGTTGGAGAAGAAAAGATCCCGACGTCAACGAGTGTCCGAACGGCGGAGAGGAGGCCGAGGCAAACTTGGGAGATGCAGAGGTGAGACCGTCCTCGTCCTCGGGGGTGGTGGAGAAGCCGCCGAAGTTGCGAAAACAGGTAAAAACCGACGAGCAATTCCTCTCAGAATAGAGCGATATAAAGAGGGGTTTTCCGGGAGAGGGATGAGGGCTTAGAGGCGCACCTAGGGGTCCTATTTATAGTGGCCGAGGCAGCCGGTACAAGGAGATCAAACGAGCTCATTGTGGCCTCTAATGACGGATTGATTCAGGAACAATTAAGACATCAAAGTGGAATTTTAATCCTCTGAATGGGTTCTCCATGCAATACAAAAGATCTTTCGTGTTGATAAGAAGTGGAAAGAGCGAACGTTTCAAGTGCTAGAGGGAGAGGAAGATGTACATGTGCCATGGCTGTTTCTGTTCTCCTCCAAATTGAAACGTAAAGAGAAGGAAGAAGGGGTTCCTGGACTTGGGCTAAGAAAAAAATAAGATGGGCCTTAGTGGGGAATCAGGCCCAGGGGAAAAATGGAAAGAAAGAAAAAAATAGAAGTGGGCCTGGTCCAAATAGGCTTAGAACATAATTACAAAATAATATATTTTTTTGCAAAAGTTTTAAAACAGCAAATAAAATAAATGTTCACATACACGTAATTATAATTTGGTGCCAACAAAATATTATTTGTGTGCACAAGCTAGAATACATTTTTTATGACATAAGGACAATTGTAAATTAACAAAAGGACAATTGTACCGTATTAAATATTTCCAAATATATTTTTGGAGAAGTCACATTATCTCCTCTCATTAAATTATTTGATTAATTTGGAAATATTTAAACGACAGTGAAACTCCAAATAATATAATGTTTCAATTGGAACTCCAAAATCCAAACAAACTCCATATGAAATATTCATCCACCACATTTGAGAAAGTCATCTTATTCTCACTCCAAAATTGTGATTGTGGTTTCCAATATTTCAAAAAAAAAGTCAAAAAAATTTAAAGCCCTTTGATTTTCTTGAATAAACTTCCCCAACCATAGTTTTCTTTATTGGACAAAATGTTACCCAACTTTTATAACATGATTAGAAAATGTTTTAAACAAGAACTCAAAATGTTTTAATTCTCGTGAAAATAAAATAATTTCACACAATCCATCACACAACAATCAAACAAACAATACTATTTATTTATTTAATATAACATTCCAAAATATAGAATTTTGGGATGTTACAACGCCCAAAGAGCGTCAAGTTTAATCCTTAGTATAAAGATGAAGATGACGAATTACAGCGCCCCACTTGGGCTTACAAGTGGGATGTGGTTTCCGAGATGACGAACGATGTCAATCTCATGTACCAAAAGTACATTGCCGAGTTGGACACGATTACGCCTGAGCAGGTAACGAGGTCATTACTTCAGTCATTTCTCATGCTTGCCTGAAAAAAGTCACCAATTTTGCATTGTTGCCCTATTTCATAGGTGGTATGGCAGCCATATGGCGCTGATGACAGACTTGGGTACACCGAGGAGTTTTCCATCAACCCGATGTGCTTGTGGGATAGGGATCTCTGGCTTATGCGGTGTCCACTGATATGCAACTGGGCGGTTGAGTTTCATTTGCCACATCGCGTGTTTCGTCAGTTTGGTCTGTTCCAGCCTCACCTGCCGGAATGGGTGGATATGGACAAAGCACTTCATAGGTAAGAGAGCATGAACCGTATTGACTAAGCATCGTCACTCCTTCTTGATTTTGCTAATGTTTGGTTTTGTACCATGCATGTTGGACAGGAGAAGGCAGCGGAAGATAAAGAACTGGGACAAGCATCATGCTTCGTATGTTACCCGCTTCCAGCTTTGTGTGGAGCAAGCTCGTAGCAGTGCACGCGCCAAGCTTCGTGAGCATAGTCCACTTGCTTTTAATAACTACATACGATGGCTTCTTGAAAATACTCGAGTTGAGATATGACCGCTGGCATATAATGAGGATATTCTTGAAGAACCCGTAAACTTTGAGGATCTATCAAAGGGGAAGTACAATAGAGATGTCAGGGTAGGGCACGGAGTCCCTGCTATTCCGGTGATTAACTATGTGGTAAAGTGTTCCTTCTTTACTTTCCCGTTGGCCGTATTACACATGTTTGAATGGCTAACGTGTTCATTCTTTCTCATCCGTAGTGCACCGAGATCAAGAAAACAGCTGATGAGAGCCAGACCATTTCCCCATCTTGTCACGTGCCGAGTAGAAGATAGTTGATGACGAGTGCACCGAAGCGAAGTCCCTACTGAGTAGAGCGAGGCCATTTCCCCTTCTTGTCACGTGCCAAGTCCTCCTCTTGCGCCTCGCGAGCTTTTGCAAGCTTTCTTTCCCTCTCCTCCTCACAAGCAAGTTTCGCTTGGCGTGCCCTCTCCTCCTCTCGTTTCTTTCGCTCCATCCTCTCCTTCTGACGACGCTCTTCCTCCAAGCCTCTTCGAAACGATTCTTTGAACCACCATTGCCGCCTAAGACAATCTTGGTATTGGTCCTTTTTGACATCTTCTGGCACTTCAAGATCTATCCACGTGAAGTACTTGCATAGAGGAGGCGGTGACTGCATACAACATTTTTGTTAGTGTTGACACACATTTGAGAGTAACATTTTACTTCTCGAGCTTACCGGTGGTTGGTCATAGGCATTAGTTGGAAGTGCACGATCATAAGCATAGTTCGGGCATACAAAATATCTCCGCCCTTCCGTCCATGATTTCTTTCGGTCGGTGGACACCTTCACCTTGCAAACATCTCCACACCAACATGGCGGGATATTGACATCTTTCTCCTTCACCTTGTCCAAAGATGCGTCCTCCCACTTGTTCGGCATGTCTTCTTGGTTAGCACACGGTGGCCTCATCATGGAACCGGATGAAGCCATGCCTACAAAACCGAGAATTCTTGGTTAACCCTAACCCCCACTTAACAATAACCACAACCCTAATCATAGCATAACCCTAACACCAACATCAAACAAACATAACCCTAACCCTAGCATACTATGAAAGCCTAACCATACCAAATTAGCAAAGAAACATAACATGATTCAACACAAATTTCCAAATCCAAGCCAAAACTAGGGTTTCCCCAAAGTAGCAAGATTTGATCAAATGTGACAATTCCTATGGATGAAAACGAGGGGATCGGAGGAGAATACCTTAAGGGAGGGGTTGGCTTCGAAATCAACGGTTAAGGACTCCGGGTCTGAGAAGGATTTGAGAGCGTGCAGCGCCTAACTGCAAGGCGCTGCACTGTACTGTGCAGCGCCTCTCCCTTAGGCGTTGCACTGTACTATGCAGCGCCTCTCCCTTAGGCGTGCAGGCGCTGCATAGTACAGTGCAACGCCTAAGGGAGAGGCGCTGCACAGTACAGTGCAGTGCCTTGCAGTTAGGCGCTGCACGCGGACTTAGCAAATTTTTCGGGTGCAAAAGCTACTGGAACGGTTCTGTTGCTCTCTGGACTGGCATGTCCAACTGTGTAGCGCCTAAGGGCAAGGCGTTGCACTGTGTAGTGTGGCGCCGTGGCCTTAGGCGCTGCACTATCTGCTGTTTTCAAATTCCAAGTGCTTTTTATGTTTTGTGATTCACATAGATGGCACATATATCATATCCAAATCACATGTAGTAGTCCAAAACATAGAAAGAAGACATAGCACATATAGTACTCCAATTCACATAGTCATACACACATAGCAATAGAGTAGTCCAATCACATAGTCATACACAAACATTGAGCCAAAACACATAGTCATTTACGTCTCATAGCACATAGTAGCACACAATTTGGTTCATAAGAAGGTCACGGTCCTTGTCCCTTCTTCTTCCTCTCTTTTCTTCTTCTTCTTCTCCCTCCTCCCTCCTCCCAGCACCAAGGTATCTCACCTTCCCCCTCCGTGTCCTCCACCCCCTTCATTGTTTCCATACCTATGATAATGGCAATATAATAGTTAGTCACACAATGCAAAATGACAACACAAGCATTGAGCCAAACGAACAAGATCATAGTAAGTCACATACGGCAATGGTCCATTGAGCCAAGAGAACATTCCTCCACTATGGCCGCCGCCAAGGCCAAGACCACCACCACGGCCTCTACCGCCACCACGGCCTAGACCACCACCATGGGCTCTACCGCCACCACGGCCTAGACCACCACCACGGGCTCTACCACCACCACGGCTAAGACCATCACCACGGCCAAGACCATCACCACGGCCAAGACCGTCACCATGGCCTAGGCCTTCACCACGGCCAAGACCGTCACCACGACCTAGGCCTTCACCACGGCCAAGACCATCACCACGGCCTAGTCCTTCACCACAGCCAAGACCATCCCCACGGCCTAGGCCATCACCACGGCCAAGACCATCACCACGGCCTCTTCTAAGACCTAGTTGACTCCCTCTTTGTTGCCTAGTTCCTCGTTGGCTTGTTTGGCTTGGTTGGCTACTCCTTGGTTGACTTGGTTGGCTATCATTTGCTTGGCTTGTGCTTGCATCATTTTTCTTTGATCTTTTTCTTGGTTTGGGACAAGTTCTTGTGTTGTGTCCCCGATGACTGCAGTCCCCACAACGGGATTGCTCACGAGGCTCTTGGAATTGACCGGTGTCGTATTCTCCACCGCCACCACGGCCCCATCCATCCATGTCACCTCTAAGACGCTTTGTCTTACGTCTTCCCCGTCTAACGACCTTCAATTCCGGGTCCGGCCATAGTTGAACTCCATGATACTCCGGCCATTGTGATTGGTCCAAGTATGGCTGAAACCGGGGAGCCCATGTATTCTTTACCGTCATGATTGAGAACTCGGACTCCCTAATGGTAAGAGGGTGATTGACGTCCACATTCCTAACACAAGATGCGTTTAACAAGTGCGAGCATGGGAGATAAGCAACGATGGCCTCATGCAGCTGTAATCACACCGTGTTAGGGAGACCTTGAAAGCGCGGCCTCCGTGTTGGTGGCCATCGTTTGTGGTTCCTCCAGGCTCTTTCACCTCATACTTCCACTCGTTGTCGTCATATAGTACAGCTTGGGAGTCTGCCTTTCGTGATTGAAAGTCCAACCATTCTTCAACCTTTGGTGGGAAATAGTACTTGTGCTTATCCTTGTTCTCACCAGCAATCTGCTTATCCTTCTCCATTGAGTACTTTAAAAAGTATCCATTCATCTTGTCAAATGTGTATTGAACTATTGCCGTCACGGGTAATGCACTTACACCCTTGAGCACCTTGCTGAAGCATTCTGCCATATTGCTTGTCATTTGACCGTACCTCCGGCCATCTTCATCGAAAGCACGTGCCCACATATTCCTTTCGACAATGTTCTTATTGAGAAATTCAAGACCACAGGGGTCAAGTTTCTTGTGTCTGAGCAATGCATTGAACAATGTGGCAAACCGCTTGTTGGTGAAAGCGAGACAACAGTCTTGAAGATCATCGGCCAACTCCTTCATACCACATGCCCTATAGAAGTTTGCATAAAAGTGCCTCATGCACCATCGATGGTGCAACTTTGTATGTCCGGGAATTTCAACCACCACCGCGTTTAGAATTCCTGGATGGCGATCCGATATGACACAAATTTCCCTTTCAGCCGGTAATACCCTTGTTCTCAATTGACATAAGAACCACTCCCAGTTATCATTGTTCTCCACCTCAACCAAAGAGAAAGCCAAAGGCAACACCCGGTTATTGGCATCACATGCTATTGCAACCAATAAAGTGCCCTTGTATTGTCCGGTCAAGAATGTGCCATCAATGGCAATGACGGGCTGATAATGCTCAAAAGCCCTCACGCATTGCTCAAAGGCCCAAAATGCACGGCCAAATACTCGGACGGTCCTCCCGTTATGAATCAATGTTTGGTGCCCATGAGGCTCAACCACGTGAACCATGCCTGGGTTTGTGGCGGCCATAGCTAACAACAACCTAGGGAGTCGGTTGTATGCTTCCTCCCAATTGCCATACAACATCTTGAATGCGGCTTGCTTCGCCTTCCATGCCTTGTCGTACTTTACCTTGTAATGAAAGATGGCTTTCACAAGGTCAATGACACTCTTGATGCTCATTATTGGAAGTGTGGATATTTGGTTGGATAACCTGTAAGCAATGAACTCGGACGTGAGTAGTCAGTGTTGCTGGTACACAAGCTCGCCATCCGCATTCTTGTGCCGGCACATGTGAGTTGGTAGAAAACTCACTATCGCCAAGTGGGACCTCCTTTCCATGGCCTTGCACGCACAATCCATGGACATCTTGGCACTTCACGTTTGACCATGTAACGCACATTGATGTCCGAGTTGGCCACTTTATGTGGACGATAATGTGTAACCGAGTAGTTGTCGAGCCACATCTTCAATTCCAAGAAGGATTGAAACTCACAACCGGGATATATCCTGTTCTTGCCGTCTTCCAAATCACGGTGAGAACTTGGCCTAGCTCCAAGAGATATGCATTTGCCACCATCCACAACGGCTTCATCCGCGAGACTAAGATCCTTGAACAATGGTGTCTTGTGATCCCGCCCGAATACCTTCTTGAATGCTTGGGCCTCCTTCGGCGTGAACCCCTCCTCATCAACTTCTTCATCGGGACCATCGTCATCTGAGTCCGATGCATATGCACGGGAAAAAGGGATGGATCGGTCCATTGTCTCTTGCACATGATATTGGTCGAGATCACCCACATTGTTTTCATGGAGATCAACTTCGTTGTCATCCTCCTCGTATTCATCATTCTCCTCTTCAAAATCTTCATTTTGGTTGTTTGGAGTCGGGCTCAATGTTGGCCAATCTTGTTGCGTGAAATGAGGTTCACTCATTTGATCTTGGTTAATGGGTGGGGGAGTGCTAGCAACCAACGGGGAGGGGTTCCGGATCAAGTCCAAATTCAAAGTAGACTCAACCTTCTTGGAGGCAAATAACTCAAGAGCCTTGTCTAGAGATTCGGCAACCGTCTCCTTGTATGCAACCCAACGTTGCTCGGAGTTCACACGCATTGTCTTCCAACGGATGTGCATTCCAAAACCAACATTATGCCTTCCCTCGAACTCAACAACGTCACTTGGGTCCATCCAATTCAAATCCTTCCTCACTTGTTCCAAGAGCTCCGCATAGCTAGGACTACTCTCAAACACCATGTCAAGCTCATCCGGGTCCGTCTCAACATTGCCTTTCAAAAAGGCCTCTTTATCCACATGATGAACATAAACACATGTTCTCCCCATCCCTATAATAATCAAAAACACACATATATCAAGTAAGTGCTTAACAAAATATTTGCACAAAATGCATATGCCCTAACATATATATGAATTAATAACCATAACCCCCACATAACATTTACCACAACCCTAAACATAGCATAACCCTAACACCAACATCAAACACACATAACCCTAACCCTAGCATACTATGAAAGCCTAACCATACCAAATTAGCAAAGAAACATAACATGATTCAACACAAATTTCGAAAACCAAGCCAAAACTAGGGTTTCCCCAAACTAGCTACATTTGAGCAAATGTGACAATTCCTATGGATGAAAACGAGGGGATCGGAGGAGATTACCTTAAGGGAGGGGTTGGCTTTGAAATCCACGGTCAAATACTCCGGATTTGCAAGATTTGAGAAGGATTTGAGAGGGAGGAAGAGGGGAAGAGAGGAGAGGCGCAAGGCTAAGGGTTTGGGTGGGTGGGGGTGTGTGGGGTGGGGTGGGAGGGGAGAGAGGGTGGGGCCAGCCTAAGTGGCACACAGACTGTGCAGCGCCTAAGAGACGAACGCTGCACATTACAAGTGTGGCGCCTAGGCCTTAGGCGCTGCAGTGCTATCTGTGGGGCCGCAACTGGACCAGGGATGCCACGCCGGCAGGAGGTGCGATGCCTCAACCCGAGGCGCTGCACAGTAGTGTGCGGCGCCTAGCTGTCGGGCGCCACACGAAAGGGTCACCATTGTGAAAAAAATTCGAGAGCAGGTAAGTTTGTGATTTGATTTCGCCCTCAGGTCAAATATGTGATTTCTGCCGCAAGGCTCCATGTGCAATGACGCTAGTAGCATCTTTGGAACCTGAAGCCAAAACGGAGAATGCACACGAACGTTTCGTGGCGTGTGAGCGTGTAGGTGAGTCACGTGACAAGAATTGGGAGTGGCGCTTATCAAGGTGCCAGTTTTCTGCAGTTTCTGCAGTGCATAAGCCTATTTTTCTTGGAGCATTAGCTAGTTATAAGTTACTGTATCAGCTACTAGTTAAGTACCTGTACCATAGTTAGCAAATCAAACTTCCTGTATTCGCACACGGGGATGATCATGCCTTGTTCAAAGCTACTGGGCGAGCTGTTTTTTCTAAACCATGGAATCTGAAGGTAGTCAGTCTCAAAATACCAACCTATCTATTTTCAAAGTTCTGCTCTTTATTGCATCTCCAAAGTTACAATTTCCAAAGTTTGTTTTGAACCATAAAAGTTAACCAAGCTGGACACAAGTGCATAGATGAGGTGGAAAGGTATGCCTCGGATGAATTTTATTTCTTCCCTTGCACTTATATTACGGGACAGAGGGCATATATAACTTATGACCATCGACATGACAGATGCAAAGATCAAGCTGACGGTACACTGGACCAAACTGAGACACAGATGAAGAACAAAATTACCATAGTAGAATCGCAACGAGCCGCGAGCTGAAGCTTTGTCAGCGTCTTGCTTGGCAGAGGGCTTGCACCACAGACATGTGCAGCAGTGCGTTCTCGCCCACCATGCGAACGATCTCGCTTCGCATATCGAGAAGGAGTTGCCTAAGGTAGGGGCTAGCCTTCGGGTCAAATTAGCGCCAACAATCTTAGGTGGAACCGACGAGACCAACGATGAAGCCGATGGATTTTGGGGAAGGGGGGACTAGTAGCCGCGGTTCGGGAACCGCCGAAAATCAATGATGGGCCCATTGAAGTTAACCCCAAAGCACGCGTACCCATTTGTTGGTGGAATCGATATCGGTTACCGAGAACGCGAACCGCTTTATCGCACACTTGAAACCGATGAGACCAACATGGAACCGACGAGACCAAAGATGGAGCCGATGGATTTAGGGAAGGGGGGACTCGGAACCGCCAAAAATCAATGATGGGTCCGTTGAAGTTAACTCCGAAGCACATGTACCCTTTTGTTCGTGGAATCGATATCGGTTATCGCGAGTGCGAACCGCTTTATCACACACTCACTAACGATCTTAGGCGGAACCGATGAGACCAACGTGGAACCGACGAGACCAAAGATGGAGCCGATGGATTTAGGGAAGGGGGGACTCGGAACCGCCGAAAATCAATGATGGGTCCGTTGAAGTTAACTCCGAAGCACATGTACCCTTCTGTTGGTGGAATCGATATCGGTTATCGCGAGTGCGAACCGCTTTATCACACACTCCGAACCGACGAAACTAACGATCTTAGGTGGAACCGATGAGACCAACGTGGAACCGACGAGACCAAAGATGGAGCTGATGGATTTAGGGAAGGGGGGACTCGGAACCGCCGAAAATCAATGATGGGTCCGTTGAAGTTAACTCCGAAGCACATGTACCCTTTTGTTCGTGGAATCGATATCGGTTATCGCGAGTGCGAACCGCTTATCACACACTCCGAACCGACGAAACTAACGATCTTAGGAGGAACCGATGAGACCAACGTGGAACCGACGAGACCAAAGATGGAGCCGATGGATTTAGGGAAGGGGGGACTCGGAACCGCCAAAAATCAATGATGGGTCCGTTGAAGTTAACTCCGAAGCACATGTACCCTTTTGTTCGTGGAATCGATATCGGTTATCGCGAGTGCGAACCGTTTTATCACACACTCCGAACCGACGAAACTAATGATCTTAGGGAGCGATATCGGGAACCGCCTAAAATCAACGATGGGCCCATTCAAGTTAACCCTGAAGCACGGTTACCCTTTTGTTCGTGGAACCAATATCGGTTACCGAGAGTCCGGACTTTGACGATTTGAGAGTTGGCGTTGAAGATGTCCTAACCAATCCAAATATTTGACCCCAAGCGTTCAATAGTCTATTCATTTTCTTTTCTACAGGGTGGCAGAAGGGCGTGTTTGTATGCGTGACGTGCGTACATGCTTTTCTCTCGTATATGATCAACCCATGAAAAGGACAATGGTGCCTGACGCTTTTGCTTCGGCAAACAGGGCTGGGCCTGCAGCCTGCTTCGCCCTTCCAGTTAGGGGTGGAAATTGGTAGCGGATAATTCAAAATATCCGATATTCGTATTTGAGAAAATGCCTATTCATATCCGAAACATCTGCATCCGAACCAAAATGGAAATGGAAATTATCCGTATCCGAATTTATTAAACAAATAAAAAATAAAATATGATACAAGATTTTGAGACAAATATGGATATGGAAGTGGATATATCCGTATCCGAATAAGATTATGGGAGGTAATTTTCAAAATTCTAGACCCAATATTCCAATTATCGAACATAAAAGCCAAATAAGTGGTCAAATTTTACTCTTTATATGATTAAACTTATAAATTATTATGCATTACAATAGTATTTATTCATAAACCTATTTATCATTGACTTATTGTATGTCACAAGTTGATTATTTCAGGTCACATAGCTATCGACTAATTTACTTAAGCAATATGTTGATATTATTCGTATCCATTCCGAATCAAGAAAATATCCGATACGTGTCCGTATTTGAACAATATCCGAACCGCATCCGTATCCGATAACATCTGTATTCGGGTTCGTATTCGTTTTGAAAATATGAAAATGAAAGTGGCAAGAGCACTATCCGATCCGCATCCGATCCGTTTCCATCCCTAACTTCCAGTATCCCACGCAGTGCAAAGCGTAGCCTAGCAAATCCGAAGAACTTTGTGTGTACCTGCATGGAAAACCGGGACATTTTCTGGGGAGACAGATGGAAAAAAATGTACAAATGGCTTTGAATTTGCATCGTCGGACGAGACCCCTGATTCTCGAGCAGGCCGGTACACACACGTGCTCAACTGCTGCTCGCTAAAGAGCCGAAGCTGGCATGTATTACTAAGGTCGTTCGTCAGACTATGCATCTAATACGTACGATCCGTACGTATTTCAAACACAAGACAGATATGAGAGTCGTACGTGGAGGATAACATGCGTTTCACGAGATGCCGGAATGACGTGTTGCACATCAGAAGGATACGAGCGATACACGAATATGTACGTATACAACTAGTAGGTTCAACGCTTGGCATACACATGGATCTGTCGTGGCTGGCCGTCCGAACCTGCATTCAACTGGCGCGATGGGCGTCATCTGCAAAAACGGGTGAGGACGTAACGGCGTGCCGTACGTGTCGGAACCTGCAAAGATATGGATCGATCGTGGAACCTGAGAAATATGCACGCTTGTGGCCGCCACTCCTTCGCCAGTGCATGGATGGCAGGCTTTTGCCAGCCCATTAGGCATAAAGCGGCGAGAAATGGCCTGCCACCACACCTATATTAATCCATCACATAGGCTGCAGGCGGTACCACACCAAGCAGCCAGTGCGAATCACAAAGCACACCAATGATACTAATGGCTATTTCTAGGGCAAGCTATTATAGAAAATCCCTCTCCGTATTTGTTTTTTTTATAAATTTTCATAATGTAAGATGCATTTATTCTAATTTCTCGTAATTTCATTTATAACCTTCTATGAAAAAGGAAAGTATCTTTCACATGATTGCATGTATCTCTTCCTGTAAAGAAAAACAAGGAAACTATATCTTTCCCGATTGCATGTATCTCTTTTTTTCCTAGTCTAAATGATTCACTTGCTGATAATCAATGAATTAGACAAGGTAGTTTTGTACTAAATTGTCTATAATTATGTGTCTTGCTCACCGTGCCGAAAAATTATACACCTTATATAAAAGAATGGAGGGAGTAACTTTTAACAATGTACTCCCCCTTTAAAAAAAATATGAGCATTTAGATCACTAAAAAAGTGTTCTAAACACTCTTATATTTCTTTGCAGAGGGAGTATCAGTTTTCCCACTCTTTTTTTCTTGAAGATCACCCATAAATTTACTTCTTCCGAAAAGAAGGTTTACCTGACCTCTGCATTGAGCGATATACACGGCCATTATATTATACTTTTTCCATCCCAAAATAAGTGTCTCAAACTTAGTATAACTTTGTATTAGAGTTAGTATAAAGTTGCGACACTTATTTTGAGACGGATGAAGTATTATTCAACAGAACCCAACAAAACAAATACATTGATCAATCTAAAGTCACCTTTCTAGCAACTATTATTGCTACACCTATAAGCTTGATGATGTGCCCTGACCTCGCATCAACACACGCCATCTATTTCGATGGCCTCACCAAGCCGCCTGCCGACAAGCTAAAAGCATCACCCGGATAGGGTTGGGCATTCGGTTTATATGGTTATTATGGTTCGGTTTATTCGGTCTTTATAATTTCGGTTTTGAAAAAATGGAAACTGAAACAAGCACACGAAGTTAAGAAACGAACCATATTAACAATAATATATTGGTTCAGTTTTTTCGGTTAACCGAAAAACCAAAATACATGCACTCGTCAATGTAAGTGTAATAATTCATGAGCACTGATTTGCATTGTATAGAATGCATAAAATAGTCACAAGAGCTAGCAAACATCAGGCAATGCTTTATTCGGCCAAGCAAACTAGTGCTGCCTCCAAACTGAGCAGCTCATGCACTAAATAATACACTAGTAGTTACTTGCACAACCAAGAGGCATGCATACATACCTGATATACATGGACATTATTATTTAGATTGGGAGATTAGAAACTCGGAGCAGTTGTAAAAGTACATGTGATCTAGCGGCTAGCCGGGTGTCCGCCACAACCAATAAGGATTTGCCGGTGATTGCTAGCTCGCCGTAGCCAGGGCGGATGTTTAGTTGTTTGCCAATTGCTGAAGAGGCTGCCGCCTAATTTACTTTTTGAAGAGACCTCCGCCTGATGGAGTGAACATGATATGTACATGGGGCATCCTACATATCAGTTTTGTTCGGTTTGTTCGGTTTCTTGGCACTGAAAACCGAACGCAAACCAAACACCGAACAACCTCAAAATCCCACCGAACCAAAAACCAAACCACCGAATTAACAGATATATCGGTTAATACGATTCGGTTCGGTTTGGTTTTTGGGTTTTCGATTTAACCGTGCCCACCTCT
>NC_053025.1:276676508-276694410 GCF_003073215.2 Triticum urartu
CAATCGGAGACCGTCGTAATTAGGGCCTCGTATTCGGCTGCGTTGTTGGAGTCTGTGTATAGTATTTGGAGTACGTATTGTACTGTATCTCCGATTGGGGACGTCAGGACGACGCCAGCCTCCAGACCTGCCAGCATTTTAGAGCCGTCGAAGTGCATGATCCAATTGGAGTATGTGCTGTACTCTTTAGGGAGTTCGGCTTCTGTCCATTCGGCGACGAAATCGGCCACTACTTGCGACTTATTGGCTCGCCGTGGTCTATATGTTATGTCGAACGGGAGGAGCTCAATAGCCCATTTGGCAATCCGGCCCGTGGCATCGTAGTTGTTTATTATGTCGTTGAGTGGTACTTCTGAGGCAACCGTAATTGAACACTCTTGAAAGTAGTGTCGTAATTTCCGGGATGCCATGAATACCGCGTATGCTATCTTTTGATAATGTGGGTACCGTGATTTGCATGGAGTGAGGACAGTGGATACATAATATACCGGCTTTTGAAGTGGGAATTTATGTACGTCCGTCTCTCGTTCGACGACGAGCACTGCGCTTACAACTTGGTGAGTTGCCGCTATATATAACGGCATTGGTTCGCCGAAATTTGGCGCGGCCAAGATTGGTTTGGTGGCCAGGATGGATTTTACTTCTTCCAATCCGGCCGTGGCTGCATCCGTCCACTCGAAGTGTTCGGTGCGCTGAAGAAGGCGATAGAGGGGGAGTGCCTTTTCTCCTAATTGGGAGATAAAGCGGCTTAAGGCCGCCACACATCCAGTTAACTTCTGGATTTTCTTGAGGTCAGTTGGGATAGCCAACTGCGACAGAGCCCGGATCTTAGCTAGATTTGCTTCAATTCCTCTACTGGAGACGATAAAGCCCAGGAGCTTTCCGACGGGTACGCCGAAAATGCATTTTTCCGGATTGAGCTTAATGTCTTATGTTCGAAGATTGTCAAACGTGAGCCTCAAGTCATCTATTAAGGAGTCGACGTGTCTGGTTTCAACGACCACATTGTCGATGTATGCCTCCACTGTTTTGCCGATATGGTTTTCGAGACATGTCTGAATCATGCGCTGATACGTTGCGCCGGCGCTTTTGAGCCCGAAGGGCATAGTGTTAAAACAGAAGGGGCCGTATGGAGTGATAAATGCCGTTGCGGCTTGATTGGACTCTGCCATCTTAATTTGGTGGTAACCGGAGTATGCATCGAGGAAGCACAATGAGTCGTGTCCTGTGGTAGCGTCGATAATTTGGTCGAGGCGAGGGAGGGGGAAGGGATCCTTTGGGCAAGCCTTATTAAGGTCCTTGAATTCGACGCATAGGCGCCAGTATTTGTCCTTCTTTGGTACCATCACCAGGTTTGCTAGCCAGTCCGGATGCTTTATTTCTCTAATGAATCCGGCCTCCAGTAACTTGGCTAGCTCCTCTCCCATGGCTTGTCGCTTAGATTCGGAGAAATGCCGAAGAGTCTGTTTGACCGACTTAAATCCCTTTAGAATGTTAAGGCTATGCTCGGCCAGCCTGCGTGAGATTCCTGGCATGTCTGAAGGATGCCAGGCGAATATGTCTCAATTCTCGCGCAGGAACTCCCGTAGTGCGGCGTCTACAGCGGGGTTTAACTGTGCCCCGATGGATGTTGTTTTTGTGGGGTCCGTTGGATGGACTTGGAATTTGACTATTTCATCCGCTTGTTTAAAAGAGGTGGAGTTGGATCTTTTGTCTAGTATCACGTCGTCCCTGTCCACTGTGGAGCGCAGTGCGGTTAATTCCTCTGCCACAGGGGCTTTGGATAATGCCTCGAGGGCCAGTGCAGCTGTTTTGTTCTCGGCGTGGAGTGCTATGTCCGGATCACTAGCTAGAGTGATGATTCCATTGGGCCCGGGCATTTTGAGCTGCATGTACTCGTAATGGGGTATGGCTTGGAAGATCATGAATGCCTCCCGCCCTAGAAGGGCGTGGTATCCGCTACTGAACTGGGCCACTTGGAATGTAATTTCTTCGGACCTGTAATTCTCCCGAGTGCTGAATACCACATCTAGTGTGATTTTCCCAGCGCAACATGCCTCCCGACTAGGGATGATTCCTCGGAAGGTCGTGCTGCTTTGCTCAATACGGTTTCGCTCTATTTCCATTTTTTGAAGAGTCTCCTCATAAATGAGGTTTAATCCGCTGCCGCCGTGCATGATCACTTTAGTGAGCCGAAAGCCGTCCACAATTGGACTGAGGACCAAGGCGGCTGGTGCTCGAGCTGTTCGGAATTTAGGTTCGTCACTGGCATTGAAGGTGATAGCCGTGTCGCTCCATGGATTTATTGCTGCCACCTGGCAGACTTCGGCAAGGCTGCGGAGTGCTCGCTTACGCCTATTATTTGAGGCGAAGGTCTCGAAGACTGTCAATACTGTATTGTTATCCACGGGAAGGTGCTCTGAGGTGTTTTGGATGAGGAGATCCTCACCGCTCTTGGCCACCTACCGGAGTACCCAACATGCTCTAAGGTTGTGTGTTGGTATGGTATCCGCTGTACTATGAATTTTGCAGGGCCCGTTAAGGGCCAGTTCTTTTGCTAGCTTTTTTGGGCTTCTAGAATAAGCTTCCCCCTACCCAGCTTATTCTAAAAGCCCAACCAAAAATTTCTTTTTAAAAGCCTACTAGTCAAGTCTTAACTACTAGGCTTCTAAAAAAATAAGTTTGGTTGAGCTTCTAGAATAAGCTAGGTAGGGGGCAGCTTATTCTGGAAGCCACCAAAAGAACTGGCCCTAAGCTCCAATATGGTTCCACGCCCTGTAGTGGTCTTTTTCGTCTTTGTAATTGAGATCGGCGACTTATGAGAGTGCACCCTTTTAGTTCGGACTGGGGGGTTTGTCAGAGACGGATTATCCCAAAACTTTGTTTGGGTTTTCCAGGCGCTTCCCATCGCACAGTACTTCCGTACTATGGCCGCCAAGTCAGCGAAGTGTGCTATGTCACGGCAACTTATGGCGTTGAGGATTCCCTTGTCCGTGCAATTGTTGCAAAAGAGCGAAATTGCGTCTTCCTCGGGACAGTCCTTGACCTTGTTCATTACAAGGAGGAATCTGGCCCAATAGTGATGTACTGTCTCTTGGGGCTCTTGCCTAATGTGGGAAAGATCGTTTGTATCTGGGTGAGTCGGTGGATTTAAGTCCAGACCTTGACCCAATCTGAGACCCTGGGGCGGGGGAGTTTTCGATCTTGGACGTTTCGGCTCCGGGATGTTGCCCCGCAAGTTCGGCGTGCAGCCAGATTGTAGGTTCAGGGTTAGGGCGATGTCCTCCCGTGGGCGGGTATCCAGCTCGGAGAGCTCAGGAATCCGGACATAGTTTGTCCTCAGGATAGAGGGAGAATCGCCGCATTGCTCCTCCACCACCGCTATCTGATGGGTGACCGGCGGAGAGTTAATCTCCCTTTGGTCGGGTTTAAGCCCAATCCAATTGTAGTCCGTAGTGACTCCCAGAGCGGTGATGCGATTCAAGAGCTCGTTCAAAGAGGAGAGCTCCATTGGATCCATCTGCTCGGGGAATTTATGCCGATGTGGAGGCTATTTTCGATGACCCGAGAAGTCATCGTCGGCGCAGTGGCCGAGCGGGTGGTCATGACGAAGCCGCCTAGTCGGAGAGTTTGGCCTACAGCCAGGGCTCCCCAGAGGTGATGTTGTCCTTGACAACGAGACGAGCCAGCCCTCCTTATGATGATGACACAGTGGAACTCTCAATGAAAGCACCAATGTCGGTGTCAAAACCGGTGAATCTCGGGTAGGGGGTCCCGAATTGTGCGTCTAAGGCGGATGGTAACAGGAGGCAGGGGACACGATGTTTACCCAGGTTCGGGCCCTCTCGATGGAGGTAATACCCTACGTCCTGCTTGATTGATCTTGATGATATGAGTATTACAAGAGTTGATCTACCACGAGATCGTAGAGGCTAAACTCTAGAAGCTAGCATATGGTATGATTGTATGTTGTCTGATACGTCTCCAACGTATCTATAATTTTTGATTGCTCCATGCTATATTATCTACAGTTTTAGACATTATTGGGCTTTATTTTCCACTTTTATATTATTTTTGGGACTAACCTATTAACCGGAGGCCCAGCCCAGAATTGTTGTTTTTTGCCTGTTTTAGAGTTTCGAAGAAAAGGAATATCAAACGGAGTCCAAACGGAATGAAACCTTCGGAAACGTGATTTTCTCATCAGATAAGATCCAGGAGACTTGGACCCTCCGTCAAGAAAGCCACGAGGTGGTCACGAGGGTGGAGGGCGCCCCCCTAGGGCGCGCCCCCTGCCTCGTGGGCCCCTTGAAGCTCCACCGACGTACTTCTTCCTCCTATATATATCCACGAACCCCCAAACGATCGGGGACGGAGCCAAAAACCTAATTCCACTGCCGCAACTTTCTGTATCCACGAGATCCCATCTTGGGGCCTGTTTCGGAGCTCCGCCGGACGGGGCATCGATCACGGAGGGCTTCTACATCATCATCCAAGCCCATCCGTTGAAGTGTGAGTAGTTTAATTCAGACCTACGGGTCCATAGCTATTAGCTAGATGGATTCTTCTCTCTTTTCGGATCTCAATACAATGTTCTCCCCCTCTCTCGTGGAGATCTATTCGATATAATCTTGTTTTTGCGGTGTGTTTGTTGAGACCGATGAATTGTGGGTTTATGATCCAGTCTATCTATGAATAATATTTGAATCTTGTCTGAATTCTTTTATGTATGATTGGTTATCTTTGCAAGTCTCTTCGAATTATCAGTTTGGTTTGGCCTACTAGATTGGTTTTTCTTGCCATGGGAGAAGTGCTTAGCTTTGGGTTCGATCTTGCGGTGTCCTTTCCCAGTGACAGAAGGGGCAGCAAGGCACGTATTGTATCGTTTCCATCGAGGATAACAAGATGTGGTTTGTATGATATTGCATGAAACTATCCCTCTACATCATGTCATCTTGCTTAAGGCGTTACTCTGTTTTTAACTTAATACTCTAGATGCATGTTGGATAGCGGTCGATGAGTGGAGTAGTAGTAGTAGATGCAGAACCGTTTCGGTCTACTTGTCTCGGACGTGATGCCTATATACATGATCATACCTAGATATTCTCATAACTATGCTCAATTCTGTCAATTGCTCAACAGTAATTTGTTCACCCACCGTAGAATACTTGTGCTCTTGAGAGAAGCCACTAGTGAAACCTATGGCCCCCGGGTATCTTTCTCATTATATCAATCTCCATCACTTTATTATTGCTTTGCTTTTACTTTTTACTTTGCATCTCTATACCAAAAATACCAAAAATATTATCTATCATCTCTATCAGATCTCACTTTCGTAAGTGACCGTGAAGGGATTGACAACCCCTAAATGCATTGGTTGCGTTGAGCTATTGTTTTTGTGTAGGTACGAGGGACTCGAGCGTAGCCTCCTACTGCATTGACACATTGGTTCTCAAAAACTGAGGGAAATACTTATGCTACTTTGTTGCATCATCCCTTCCTCTTCGGGGAAATCCAACGCAGTGCTCAAGAGGTAGCAAGAATAATTTCTGGCTCTGTTGCAGGGGAGTCTACGCAAAAGTCAACATACCAAGTACCCATCACAATCCCTATCTCCCGCATTACATTATTTGCCATTTGCCTCTCGTTTTCCTCTCCCCAACTTCACCCTTGCCGTTTTATTCGCCCTCTCTCTCTCTATTTGCATCTTTTGCCCGTTTGTTTGCTCGTGTGTTAGTTTGTTTGCTTCTCATCATGGCTAGTCTCATATCTTATCCGTTGTCTCCCGAGAATGAAGTTCTAAATTTTAAACAAAGGGAGGGAGAAAATCTAAAAGAAGCTTGGTATAGAATTTGCAATGTTCAAAATAGATCTACCAGGAAGCAATCTACTTCAGTTCTTCTCCGCAATTTTTATGTAGGTGCTAATCCTTGGTATAGATATATCCTTGATACCATTACCGGAGCGAACTTCTTCGGTTGCCATACTTTTTATTCTTATAATGCTATGTTAGATTTATTTGGCTCACCACCTCTTTTGGTTATTGGAACTATGTTAACTTTGGAGCTTGTAATGCAAAGACTTGAAATTATTGAAAATAAAGTTGCTACTATTGAATTAATTGAAAATCTAGATAAAAAGATCCACAATCAAATTACCCAATATGGATCTAAGGTAGGAATGACTTTGAAAAATATTAAGGAAAAGGAACCCATAGTTAATGAGAAAATAAACTTAGATTCTACTAGAATCGATAAACTTGATGGCATCATTACGAACTTCGGAACCGCTTTTTCTTCCGTAAAGAATACTTGAAGTCCTCCTACTAAAATTGCCAAGCTTATGTATGTTCCTAAAAATAAGGGTTAATCATCTAGTAAGGGAACTGCGGATCTAAAATCTATAAGTATTCATCCCAATCTTTTTGCTATCATTAAGGAACCAATTGCTACAAATGAATTTTTCGATCTTGTGCCTAAGAGTTTCATAACCACTAGAAACAAAGAAATTCCTAAGGGATATAGATCCCTCATTGAATAATTGCCTACCAAAGATGGCAATACCTTGATCTATTCTTGCTTGTTATGCCAAGCTAGGGGCATTAAACGATAGCGCTTGTTGGGGGGCAACCCAATTTTATTTTTATTCCTTGCTTTTTGTTTGTGTTTAGTAATAAATAAATTATTTAGCCTCTGTTTTGGTTGTGTTTTTTTGTGTTTAATTAGTGTTTGTGCCAAGTAGAACCGTTGGGAAGACTTGGGGAAAGTCTTGTTGAACTTGCTGTAAAAAACAGAAACTTTAGCGCTCACGAGAACTGCTGTCATTTCTATTTGGAGAGTGCTATTTAGTTAATTATTTGTGCATATGATTAATAGATAAATTCCTCACATCCAGCAGTTTATTTTAGAATTTCTGGGGTTCCAGATCTTGCGCTAGCTACAGATTACTACAGACTGTTCTGTTTTTGACAGATTCTGTTTTTCGTGTGTTGTTTGCTTATTTTGATGAATCTATGGCTAGTAAAATAGTTTATAATCCATAGAGAAGTTGGAATACAGTAGGTATAGCACCAATATAAATAAATAATGAGTTCATTACAGTACCTTGAA
Source organism: Triticum urartu (assembly GCF_003073215.2). Classification (NCBI taxonomy): domain Eukaryota; kingdom Viridiplantae; phylum Streptophyta; class Magnoliopsida; order Poales; family Poaceae; genus Triticum; species Triticum urartu. The sequence goes on from NC_053025.1 coordinate 276,683,618, forward strand.
GTGGTCTTTTGTTTTCTTTTGCTAACGGAGCTCACGAGATTTTCTACTTTAAGTTTTGTGTTGTGAAGTTTTCAAGTTTTGGGTAAAGATTTGATGGACTATGGAACAAGAAGTGGCAAGAGCCTAAGCTTGGGGATGCCCATGGCACCCCCAAGATAATCTAAAGACACCTAAAATCCAAAGCTTGGGGATGACCCAGAAGGCATCCCCTCTTTCGTCTACTTCTATCAGTAACTTTACTTGGAGCTATATTTTTATTCACCACATGATATGTGTTTTGATTGGAGCGTCTTTTATGATTTGAGTCTCTTATTATTAGTTTACCACAATCATCCTTGCTGTACATACCTTTTTAGAGAGCTATACATGATTTGGAATTTGATAGAATACTCTATGTGCTTCACTTATATCTTTTGAGCTTTATAGTTTTGCTCTAGTGCTTCACTTATATCTTTTAGAGCACGGTGGTGGATTTGTTTTATAGAAACTATTGATCTCTCATGCTTCACTTAGATTATTTTGAGAGTCTTAATAGCATGGTAATTTGCTTAAAATCCTAATATGCTTGGTATGCAAGATTAATAATAAAACTTTCGTATGAGTGTGTTGAATACTAAGAAAAGTTTGATGCTTGATGATTGTTTTGAGATATGGAGGTAATAATATCAAAGTCATGCTAGTTGAGTAGTTGTGAAATTGAGAAGTACTTGTGTTGAAGTTTGCAAATCTCGTAGCATGCACGTATGGTAAACGTTATGCAACAAATTTGAAGCATGAGGTATTATTTGATTGTCTTCCTTATGAGTGGTGGTCGGGGACGAGTGGTGGTCTTTTCCTACAAATCTATCCCCCTAGGAGCATGCGCGTAGTGCCGAGGTTTTTGATGAGTTTTAGATTTTTGCAATAAGTATGTGAGTTCTTTATGACTAATCTTGAGTCCATGGATTATACACACTCTCACCCCTCCATCCTTCCTAGCTTCTTCGGTACCGTGCATTGCCCTTTCTCACATTGAGAGTTGGCGCAAACTTCGCCGGTGCATCCAAACCCCGTGATATGATACACTCTTTCACACATAAACCTCCTTATATCTTCCTCAAAACAGCCACCATACCTACCTATTATGGCATTTCCATAGCCATTCCGAGATATATTGCCATGCAACTTTCCATCATTCCGTTTATCATGACACATTCATCATTGTCATATTGCTTAGCATGATCATGTAGTTGACATAGTATTTGTGGCAAAGCCACCGTTCATAATTCTTTCATACATGTCACTCTTGGTTCATTGCATATCCCGGTACACCGCCGGAGACATTCATATAGAGTCATCTTTGTTCTAGTATCGAGTTGTAATCATTGAGTTGTAAATAAATAGAAGTGTGATGATCATCATTATTAGAGCATTGTCCCAAGTGAGGTATAAAAAAAAGAAAGGCCATAAAAAAGAGAAGGCCCCAAAAAAATAAAGGCCATAAAAAAAGAGATGGCACAAAAAAATGAGAGAAAAAGAGAGAAGGGACAATGTTACTATCCTTTTACCACACTTGTGCTTCAAAGTAGCACCATGATCTTCATAGTAGAGAGTCTCTCATATTATCACTTTCATATACTAGTGGGAATTTTTCATTATAGAACTTGGCTTGTATATTGCAACAATGGGCCTCCTCAAGTGCCCTAGGTCTTCGTGAGCAAGCAAGTTGGATGCACGCCCACTAGTTTCTTTTGTTGAGCTTTCATACATTTATAGCTCTAGTGCATTCGTTGCATGGCAATCCCTACTCCTTGCATTAACATCAATCGGTGGGCATCTCCATAGCCCATTGATTAGCCTCGTTGATGTGAGACTTTCTCCTTTTTGTCTTCTCCACATAACTCCCCTTCATTATATTCTATTCCAACCATAGTGCTATGTCCATGGCTCGCGCTCATATATTGCGTGAAAGTTTATAGGTTTGAGATTACTAAAGTATAAAACAATTGCTTGGCTTGTCATCGGGGTGATGAGAGCATTCTTGTGTGACGAAAATGAAACATGACTAAACTATATGATTTTGTAGGGATGAACTTTCTTTGGCCATGTTATTTTGAGAAGACATAATTCCTTAGTTAGTATGCTTGAAGTATTATCATTTTTATGTCAATATGAACTTTTGTCTTGAATCTTTCGGATCTGAATATTCATACCATAATTAAGAAGAATTACATTAAATTATGCCAAGTAGCACTCCGCATCAAAAATTCTGTTTTTATCATTTACCTACTCGAGGACGAGCAGGAATTAAGCTTGGAGATGCTTGATACATCTCCAACGTATCTATAATTTTTGATTGCTCCATGCTATATTATCTACTGTTTTAGACATTATTGGGCTTTATTTTCCACTTTTATATTATTTTTGGGACTAACCTATTAGCCGGAGGCCCAGCCCAGAATTGTTGTTTTTTGCCTGTTTTAGGGTTTCAAAGAAAAGGAATATCAAACGGAGTCCAAACGGAATGAAACCTTCGGAAACGTGATTTTCTCATCAGATAAGATCCAGGAGACTTGGACCCTCCGTCAAGACAGCCACGAGGTGGTAACGAGGGTGGAGGGTGCCCCCCAAGGGCGCGCCCCTGCCTCGTGGGTCCTTCGAAGCTCCACCGACGTACTTCTTCCTCCTATATATATCCACGTACCCCCAAACGATCGGAGACAGAGCCAAAAACCTAATTCCACCGCCGCAACTTTCTGTATCCACGAGATCCCATCTTGGGGCCTGTTCCAGAGCTCCGCTGGAGGGGGCATCAATCACGGAGGGCTTCTACATCATCATCCAAGCCCCTCCGATGAAGTGTGAGTAGTTTACTTCAGACCTACGGGTCCATAGCTAGTAGCTAGATGGCTTCTTCTCTCTTTTTGGATCTCAATACAATGTTCTCCCCCTCTCTCGTGGAGATCTATTCGATGTAATCTTCTTTTTGCGGTGTGTTTGTTGAGACCGATGAATTGTGGGTTTATGATCTAGTCTATCTATGAATTATATTTGAATCTTCTCTGAATTCTTTTATGTATGATTGGTTATCTTTGCAAGTCTCTTTGAATTATCAGTTTGGTTTGGCCTACTAGATTGGTTTTTCTTGCCATGGGAGAAGTGCTTAGCTTTGGGTTCGATCTTGTGGTTTCCTTTCCCAGTGACAGAAGGGGCAGCAAGGCACGTATTGTATTGTTGCCATCGAGGATAACAAGGTGGGGTTTTTATCATATTGCATGAATCTATCCCTCTACATCATGTCATCTTGCTTAAGGCGTTACTCTATTTTTAACTTAATACTCTAGATGCATGTTGGATAGCGGTCGATGAGTGGAGTAATAGTAGTAGATGCAGAATCGTTTCGGTCTACTTGTCTCGGATGTGATGCCTATATACATGATCATACCTAGATATTCTCATAAGTATGCTCAATTCTATCTATTGCTCAACAGTAATTTGTTCACCCACCATAGAATACTTATGCTCTTGAGAGAAGCCACTAGTGAAACCTATATACATTATATTAATCTCAATCACTTTATTATTGCTTTGCTTTTACTTTGATTTTACTTTTTACTTTGCATCTCTATACCAAAAATACCAAAAATATTATTTATCATCTCTATCAGATCTCACTTTCGTAAGTGACGGTGAAGGGATTGACAACCCCTAAGCGCATTGGTTGAGTTGAGCTATTGTTTTTGTGTAGGTATGAGGGACTCGAGCATAGGCTCCTACTGGATTGATACCTTGGTTCTCAAAAACTGAGGGAAATACTTACGCTACTTTGCTGCATCATCCCTTCCTCTTCGGGGAAATCCAACGCAGTGCTCAAGAGGTAGCATTGTCCTATGGACTAAACCCTCCGGTTTATATAGACACCGGAGGGGGCTAGGGTTACACAGAGTCGGTTACAAGGGAGGAGACCTACATATCCGTATTGCCAAGCCCGCGTTAGACGCACAGTTCGGGACCCCCTACCCGAGATCCGCCGGTTTTGACACCGACAACTACCCCAGATCTACCTGCCGCGAGCACCCCACACCTTCCAGCGTCCTGGCACGCACAGCAATGCGCCTGCCATGCCAGGCTATGCACCACCGTGAAATGCCGGTCGCGCCCTCTCGCCGCGCCGCCTGCCTCACGTCACCTTGGCTGACCACGCAGCGCTGCCCAAATCTCGAGAGAGTGGAAAAAGGAAGGACCCCGCCTACCCCAGATCTACCTGCCGCGAGCACCCCACACCTTCCAGCGTCCTGGCACGCACAGCAATGCGCCTGCCATGCCAGGCTATGCACCACCGTGAAATGCCGGTCGCGCCCTCTCGCCGCGCCGCCTGCCTCACGTCACCTTGGCTGACCACGCAGCGCTGCCCAAATCTCGAGAGAGTGGAAAAAGGAAGGACCCCGCTGACACCGCCGCCACATGGGCTTTGCCAGCAATGGCTGCCGGCCACTGCGAGGGGAGGGAGGGTGGCAGAACAGGTTTTAGTATTTGCTTCTTTTTCAGCCCAGAATTCCAGCTGCCGCATTCTCCCTCTTAGTATAAACCTTGTAACATAAGAGAGAATAGATATAAGTATTGTGACATAATGTGTAATAACAACTCATAATCCAATAAATATCGATATAAAAGCATGATGCAAAATGGACGTATCAACTCCCCCAAATTTAGACCTGTCCTCAAGAGGAAGACGATATCCAAAAATATGTCCACATGTTTAGAGATAGAGGTGTCGATAAAATAAAATATGGACATGAGGGCATCATGATCATTCTTAGAACAACAACATATATATATTGTAATATGATTTCTTATGCTAAAATAACAATTCATCCACAATTTAAAGTATGAATCAGAAACTTCATTAAAAACTAACTAACTATAATCTCAGTCAATGAAGCAATTGCAATTTATCATAACATCGGAAAGAGTCAATATAAGAGCTTTTCAGCAAGTTCACATACTCAAATATCATTTAGTCTTTCACAATTGCTAACACTCACGTAATACTTATGGGTATGGAGTTTTAATCGGACACAGAGAAAGATATGGGCTTATAGTGTTGCCTCCCAACCTTTTACCTCAAGGATAATATCAACAATAATAATTTATGAAAACCCACATGCAAAAGAATGTCACTTTATATTGCCACTTGTCATATGGACCTTTATTATGCAGTCTTTTGCTTTTATTTCTTCCACATCGCAAGATCGTATAAATCTTATTTTCTCCACATTAATAGATCATACATATTTAGAGAGCAATTTTTATTGCTTGCAACAATGACAACTTACTTGAACGATCTTACTCTATCCATAGGAAGATATGGTGGACTCTCATGGAAAAACTGGGTTTAAGGATATTTGGAAGCACAAGTAGTATCTCTACTTGGTGCAAAGAATTTGGCTAGCATGAGGGTAAAGGCAAGCTCAACATGTTGGATGATCCATGACAATATAATTTATTTCGGATGTAAGAAAATATAACCCATTACGTTGTCTTCCTTGTCCAAATCAACCTTTTAGCATGTCATATTTTAACGAGTGCTCACAATCATAAACGATGTCCAAGATAGTATATTTATATGTGAAAACCTCTCTTTCTTTATTACTTCCTATTAATTGCAACGATGACCAAAACTATGTTTGTTAACTCTCAACAACTTTTATTCATCATACTCTTTATATGTGAAGTCATTACTCTCCATAAGATCAATATGATCTTTTTATTTCTTTTTATTCTTACTCTTTTTCTCAAGATCATAGCAAGATAAGAAAGCCCTTAACTCAAAACTAATCTTTATTATATATAGCTCACGGACTCGATTACATAGAAGGATAATAAAGCAAAACTCACAACTAAATCATCCTAAAACTTTATCCTACTAGATCAAGATATTACCAAAAGGATCGAACTAAGAAAAACGGTAAAGATAAAAGTGTGGTGGTGATACGATACCAGGGCACTCCCCCAAGCTTGGCAGTTGCCAAGGGGAGTGCCCATACCCGATACTAAGTTCTCCTTAGGTGGTGAAGAAGAGATTGTTGATGATGTAGGCTTGTCGTCCAGCATCAAGCGCAGGAGATGATCCAACTTACGAATAATTCCCTTGAGTGCGATGATATGCTCTTGCAACAGAATATTTTCACGAGTTAGATACTTTTCTGCACCCGAATTATTTCAATCATCTTGAAAGCTTCAATTTTGGTAGGGGTAAGAAGATTGTAATGATGTTGAAGGATGTCTTCTTCTCCTGCTGACGGAGCTTGATACTCCGTGGCCTTCTTGATCCCATCATTCTTGTTGATCTCCACGGGTTCTTCTCTCTTCACCTCTATCTTCATTAGCCAAGCATCATCGCCCTAATTGTTGGAGGAGGGGGACGACATCATGCTTGGCCTTGACAACTCTGGTAGAAAACAGCTCGAAACAAAAACAAAGGATAATTGCATGGTACGGTGGTCAAAACCTTCGGGAGAATATATAATGAATTTTTACCGACCAAAATAAGTATCGTGCAAGAAGACAGAGTCCGGAGGGCACACGAGGTGCCCACGATGACGAAGCTATGTACCTAGGGTAGGGTCATGGACTTGTCCAAACTTCCCTACCCAAGGACATCTCTAGAAGAAATCACCTTTCAAATCGACTTGGAGGTGTTCCTCGACAGACTCGAAGAAACTCGACAAGAAGCGATCACTCGACAAGACCCAAACACTAGATGGCCAGGAGACCTAAGGCTCCGCATGCTACGGTCGTTATTAAGTAGCCTTTATGGTCATCAATAGCACTTTATTAAGGTTTTACCAGTAACGCCAACTTAATGTATTTAAAACCTGCATAACTGAGGTTCAGAGGGGTCCGGCGACTCTATAAGCACCCCTCCTCATTGTAAAGGGTTCGACCCTATAACCATACACGCATAATCCAGTCGACCGCCTCCGGGCTCGAGACGTAGGGCTATTACTCCTCCGAGAAGGGCCTGAAAACTCGTAACGTGCGCTTAGAAACTTCTCATAGCTAGATCTTGCTCTCCATATTACCCCTACATTACTGTCAGACTTAGAACCACGACAGTTGCACCCACCGTGGGCAGGTTTTTAGCGATTTGTTGGAGAGTTGCGATCTTTCCGATCCGAATCATCATGTTTTCCGGCAGAGTGTTGGTGAGGCCACGAGATCCGTCCTCGCGACTCACGTTCATCGCCGACGACTCGCTTGCTTCAAGGAGGCTGCTCGACGTGGACCGCGCTCCCTGTCGCGGGGCGACGCACTTTTCACGTGCGCCCGCGGCATCCTTTTGCGACAACCGTCGACCCACTATCGTTCGGCTCCTGTGCTGTCATCCCTCCCTGTTTCCCGCCGGCGCAAGCGCTCCGTCAGTCGAGACTTTGCGGTGGTGAGACACGCGGTGGCACGCCAGTCGGCCACTCAAGTCGCGGCGATCAGCCCGACAATCCCTCTACGCCTGTTCGATCTGTTCGACTGGCTCCGCAGAGACCGCATCCGAGTGCGATAGCAGCGATCTGGCGGAGGAGGTTCTGATGGTCCGATGGACCACCAGTCCTCCCGGTTTTCCTGCACAACGGAGGCGCGGGTGGAGCGACCCGTCGCGTCCCATGAGGAATATCTTCCCGAGCCTTCGTCACTGCAGAGAGAAGAACTTCATCGCCGGAACATGGGTGCGCTGCACACTCTATCGTCGGAGAAACCCGAGGCTCGTGCTTGGAGGACGCCGCGCCTGGCAAACTTGGCCGAGCGCGCTCGACTGGAGAACCTCCAGAGCACTCGACGAGCGTGGCGCGACAAACGGGTTCCCGATCAGTCGACGTCAGCTCTTCGCCCCCCCCGCGTAGGTATATCGAACTCTGATTCAGAATTTTAGTAAGCTGCGGCCCGTATAGCAGAGTCGATTCAGCCTTCCCAATCGGAGGCTAGCAGAGGCTTGCTACAGATCAGAGCGTTACTCCGGGCAGCAGGAGACCAGAATTCCGCTATTTCTTAGTCGCAGAACAGGATTCACAGCAGATCCGTTGCTGCAGACACAGTCCAGTCGGCTCATAGCCCAAGATCGCCCCCGAGGCGTGAGGGACGTGGGGACCGGCATAATCAGTATGGGAACCGTGAGCAATATGACCGTCGATTCGATCGTGATGATCGACGTCGAGTGCCCACCCCTCCCCCGAGGTGCGGGTCATATGCGCCTCGACAGCAGGATGACAGGCGCCCTTGTAGTGTTGGGCGAAGGATTCCAGTCGACTCCAGGGAGCCAGGCTTTGATGCGAGATCCATTCTCGTTCAAGGTTTGGTCGACAGGAACAGAGCTCACCGAGAAGGTCATGACAGAGATGCACCTACCAGCAGCAGAGCACATGCTTCAGGGCCAGAGTGCTTTAGTAGAGCCATCAGGGCTGTTGTGATTCCTCCCAACTTCAGGTTGGCGACTGGAGTCAGCAAGTTCACTGGTGAGTCCAAGCCCGATACTTGGCTTGAAGACTACCGAGTGGCCGTCCAGATTGGCGGCGACAATGTTGAAGTGGCCATGAAGCACATGCCTCTCATGTTGGAGGGCTCGGCCAGAGCGTGGCTAAACCAGTTAGCACCCAGCAGCATTTACACTTGGGAAGATCTCGCCCGAGTGTTTGTCACCACATTCGAAGGAACATGCAAGCGACCGGCAGGGCTGACGGAACTGCGGTCTTGCGTGCGGAAGCCGAATGAAACATTGAGGGATTACATCTAGAGATGAATCATGCTACATCACACGGTGGAGAATGTGCCTGACCACCAAGCAGTCTGTGCCTTCAAAGAAGGTGTCAAGTACAGAGAGCTAAATCTGAAATTCGGTCAGACCAGAGATATGTCTCTGAATCGGATGATGGAGATTGCCACCAAGTACGCAAATGGTGAAGATGAGGATCGACTCAGGAGTGGCAAGCTCAAGTCATTCGCCCAAGAAACCGGAGGAAATTCCAATCAGAAACAGAAGCGGAAAGCCGAGCCAGCCGCTCCTGGGGAAGCCTTGGCTGTAACCCAAGGAAAGTTTAATGGGAAACCCAAAGGACCTTGGAACCCCAAGAAAGTTAAAGACCAGGACGGAAATGATGTGTTGGATTTGCCATGTCTCGTCCACACCAAGGAAGATGAAGAGGGTAATTTCATTTACCCGAAACATACCACTCGACAGTGTCGACTCTTGATCCAGCAGTTCCAGGGCAAGCAGCCCAAAGATAAGGAAAAGGAGTCGGACAAAGTTGAGGACAAGGATGATAGTGACGATGGATACCCCCAGGTCAATTCCACCCTCACGATTTTTGCTGATGTGGAAAGCAAAAGTCGACTGAAAGTTATCAACCGAGAGGTGAATATGGTTGCTCCGGCGACACCCAGTTATCTGAAGTGGTCTCAGACTGCCATAACATTCGACCGGTCCGATCACCCAACGCATATCGCCACCCCTGGGAGGCAAGCTTTGGTGGTCGACCCAGTTGTTGAAGGCACTCGACTAACCAAAGTCTTGATGGATGGTGGCAGTGGTTTGAACATATTATATGCTGAGACGTTGAAAGGGATGGGCATTCCGATGTCCAGACTCAGTACCAGCAACATGAGTTTCCATGGAGTCATTCCTGGGAAGAAGGCTGAATCACTCGGCCAGATTTCTCTTGATGTGGTTTTTGGTGATTCCAAGAATTACCGCAAAGAAAAGTTGACGTTTGAAGTTGTAGACTTCCAGAGTGCCTATCACGCTATTTTGGGCAGGCCGGCTGATGCACGCTTCATGGCTCGACCATGTTACGTGTATCTCAAATTGAAGATGCCTGGCCCCAAAGGTGTGATCACTATTACGGGCAATCGGAAGAAAGCGGAAGAATGTTTTTAGAAAGGTTCAAAGATCGCTGATGCTCAGATGGCGGTGGTGGAGCTGCAGGAATACCAGAAGACTGCAGACCCGAGTGATTTATTGCGAGCCAAGAAGCCCGCCACAGAATCAGCTTTTCAGTCGTCTGGCGAAACGAAGATAGCTCACATCCACCCGACCGATCCCAGCGCTGCTCCAACTCACATCTCAACAACACTCGACTCCAAATAGGAAGAAGCGCTCATCTAGTTCCTCCGTGAGAACTGGGACATTTTCGCATGGAAGCCTTCTGACATGCCGGGTGTTCCCAGGGAGCTGGCTGAGCACCGCCTAATAGTCGACTCAAAAGTAAAATCTATCAAGGAACATCTCCGACGGTCCGCCGTCCAGAAGAGAAAGGCTATTGGCGAAGAGGTGGCTCGGCTCTTAGCAGCAGTGTTCATCCGAGAAATCAACCACTCCGAGTGGCTCGCCAACGTTGTCATGGTCCCCAAGAAGGACAAGTCACTTTGCATGTGCATTGACTTTAAACATATCAATCGGGCCTGCCTGAAAGATCATTTTCCTCTCCCCCGCATTGATCAGATAGTCGACTCGACTACGGGATGTGAGCGACTGTCTTTTTTAGACGCTTATTCCGGGTACCATAAGATCCGTCTGTATGGGCCTGACGAGATTAAAACAGCTTTCATCACTCCATTCGGGTGCTTCTGTTATGTTACCATGCCGTTCGGCTCAAGAATGCCGGAGCCACATTCATGAGGATGATTCAGAAGTGTTTGCTCACTCAAATCAGTCGGAATGTGGAAGCATACATGGATGATATTGTGGTCAAGTCACGGAAGGGTTCCGACCTGCTGACTGACCTTGCTGAAACCTTTGCCAACCTCAGGAGGTATGATATCAAGCT